>NW_021145866.1:26834-50000 GCF_002837175.3 Physeter macrocephalus | reverse complement strand
CACACAGGACAGGCTCAATGCCTCAGTGCTGACCATGCCACTATGGCTCCAAGGGAACTGACGCACCACAGGAGGACTCCAAAAGGCTGAGGTCTGAAGAGGGCCAAGCAGCCATCACAGGAGGGGGGCATCCTCCAGGGAACCAGCCATCCCAACCCCAATACTAGTAAGCCAAGCAGCTGCCCTGCCCAGTCCCCACCAAACTTGAACTCTTTCTTACCCCGAACCCAGCTTGGTCCTCCCAGATTAGGCACTGCTTGCACTTACCCACAGCTTGAAATCAGAGATGGATCCACAATAAACTAGTCATTGGCCCTAACAGAATGAACTATACACCAGCAAAAGAACGGGGTGGGGTGGACACAGGCATGTCAGACAAGTTAAAGGTGGGCAAGATCAGACCAGGATGCCAGAACAGTCAGAAGACAGTGCTCCTGGGACAGCTGGCACTGGGCTTGTTGGGAAAGGCATGCCAGACTTGGAGCCCAGAGAGGCAGGTAGGAAGGGAAGGAAGGAGGGAGAATAGAGGGAGGGTAGGCCACCCAGGTGGGGATGTAACAGCGGGTCAGGAGCTGATGAGCAGCTGAGTGCGGCTGGAGCAGGGGAGGAGAGAGGATGCCTGAGCCAGAGGCTAGGGCATAATGTGCTCAGCTGACTCTCCTGGTTGCAAGTGACAGAAAAGCCAGTTCAAATGGGCTTCATCAAGAAAAGAAGCCATTGACTCACCTAGGGCCAGCTGGGCCCAGGCAACTTATTCCTCCCCATCCCTCTGGGCCAGTCTCACTCCTGAGCAGGCTGTCCCTAGGCAGCAGACCCTAGCAGCAACCTGCTCACATCCTTCCCGATTCAAGTCTCCTCCAACTACCCCAGCAGAACACTAAAACTTTCAGATGGCCACAGGTCCATCCCTGAACCAATCACTGGCCAGGAAGACGCAGCCCTATGATTGGCTAGACCCCAATCACTAAGTATCCAATGGGCATGGACCAGAGGGAGGGAGGGGGAAATAGGGGATGGGAGCTGGGTGAGCTGCCCACCACCAAGTTTGTTCGCTATCATGCACACATCAACATCCAAGATGCTTCAGGCCAGGGACCACATCCTACTCTCAACAGCTTTCCTAAGCAGTGTATGTACATCCTCCTGAGAAAATTAAGGCTACAAACCTAACCTCTTCCAAAGCTACAAGGTGAACAGCAGTCAAGATACCAACTTAGTTCTGCTCAACTCTAAAGCCCAAATTTTCCACCCAGAGAAAGACTGTCTTCTTCACTATGTCACCTACAGAGCTCACATGTTACCCAGTCAGCCACATGGCCCCAACAGAGGAGGTGAAACATCCCAGTCTGTTTTTGGACACTCACTCTGGGGCCGGCACAGAGGCAAGATCAGGACACAGGGGACTGGCTGGGAAGCAGCTACATCTCCCTAGTGATCCTGCTTGTAGGAATGGGGCAACCAAGGGAGGTGGCCAGCTGAGCAGTCGGTTGTGGCACCACCAACCAACAGCACAGCATGCTGAGGGCAGCAGTCAGCTGGACAGCAAGGGCCCAGGCACTGCTGGAAGCCATGGTGAGAATACCTGGGGAAAGTCTTAAAGGCCAGACAGGGGTCCCCAAAGCAAAGCCAAAATACTCAAGGGGAAGGAGGCACCGTGGGCATGAGGTTTGGAGAGAGCGGAAAGGCCAATGCAGTAAGGTACAGGGAGCCAGGGGACAATGGGAACCGCTCAGTGTTAGGCCTCAGGCTTGCTTCGTTCCCAAGGAGATGCATTCAGCACTGACCCTGAGGCAGGCCACTGAGGACAGCACGATGACCCAGGGAGACAGCCTGGAGTGACAAGCATAAGGGCATCCTCATGCCCAAGGCTGTTGGCTCATCTTACAAGGCAGATGATGCCACTTCCTATTTCCCCAACTTGGGGGAGCCCAGCACCAACAGTACAGAAAACCATGCCCACTGTACTGACACAGGAGCATCATCCCCAGGGCAACACGCGGATTCCTGCTCCCCTAACTCTGAGTGGGGCTGACAAGCAGGTTCACCAGAAACCCTAAGACAGTCCCCACCTACCCGCCCCAGACCTCATTGTTTTTGTCCTGCCACATGGGAGGGCTACAGCAGTCTAGGGACACCTACTGCTTCTGTCTGCACAACAGACCCTGCTTCTTCTGCAAGCTCCTCCCTGACTTCTTGAGGGCACTGCCATTTTCTTACAAAGCCCCTTTCACCCTACCCCCAAGCCAAGCTGGAGTGATTCTCCAGGAGTTTTCAAACTGGAAGCAAGTCAGTGAATCCTTTTTTGATCATGTCCTAGCTTTCAAAAGTTCAAATCCCAGAGCTGCTACATTTCCCGCCATGTGGAAGAAGTCCATCCACAAGACACACAGACACACACAATGCTGAGGACAAAAAAAAAAAAACGAAAGTTTCCCTCTCGGTTCTCCCACTCCAATTTCAATCCCAAACAGTACTTTGACTCAGTGGTGAGAGGAGAAAGGTTACAAGCGAATGCAGGATGAGCTCACAACACCTGGGAGGGTGATACTTTTGCCCTTTGGTGATAAGTGAGGCTCCTGCACTCAGTGGAAGCTTTGGCCTGTTGACCAACCTTCAAAGGGAGAACTTTAAACGCTTAAGAATAAGAAGCTCCTTTAAAACAGAAGTGAAAGTGAAATAACCATTCACAAACCTCCTCGCCCCCAGACACGCCTAAAATGTAACATGTGGCCCACATCTGCCACTGCCAGGCTGTCAGCATCCAGCAAATGGGGAGCAGACATCACCAATTTCGGGTGCTTGCCTAGAGCCCCCCAGAATGGAAGGGAAAAATGGAGGGACACGAAAGATCACCTGACCCAATGCATTTCAGTTAACCTAAGGGAAAGAAATGCAGGTACCAGTTTCTGGTAAGTGGGGGGTGGGGGGGTGGGGGGGCGATGACGACGACAGGACGGGGGGTGGGTACAGACAAGAGGAAACGGGCAAGACAATCAGCTCGGACCAGACCTCCGAGTAATCATCCATACCTCTGAGCCCAAGAGAACAGAAGTCTGGAGAACTCGGCTCCTGCCTGGGTCACAGGCACTGTCTCCTTCCACCCAGGCTCATCCAGGCAGTTACTGCAGCATCAGGAGAGGTGATGGGGACAGGAGAATCAGCAGTGCTATGGTGAGGCTCTCCTGGACTCCTAAAGGGCTCCTTAGCCCAGGATAGGGTCAGAAGCTGCAACCTAGCACCTGCACTAAGACAAGGTACCCAAGTGTGACTACAGGCAAATCAGAGTCTGCAGTTCAACCGGAAGGAGTGGGTACTCAGCACCCTGGCTGTGATCTGACGCCATCCAAACAATCCCGTTGCTTACGCCAGACCTCATATTTCAGTTACATCCATTCTGTCATCTGGACCCAAGTCTCCCAGGCCTAGCATGGCGCCTAACTATTTGAAGGCGCTATCATATCAAAGTGGTGACTAAACCAGCACTCACTGAGGGGTCACCGCCAGCCCACTCCCCACCCCATTCTCCCATTAACAGGACCTAATGTTTCTTGGGGGCACCCCCTCTACTCTGGGTCAGTCTGGGTGAAACTAACACCATGCCCAGATTCAGGGGTGAACCAACGAACACAGCCTGCTATTTCAATCAAAGTCCAGAGAAGGCACCGGGAAATGTCTACTGGGCCTTCTGGGAAAGAGGTGACTTCTCTTTCTGCCCCTGGATAATGGTCAGTGAGGGTGAATCCCAAAGCTGCAGGGGCTGGGGAGAAGACACCCACTATGCAAAGGCAACACAACAAAAAGCAAAACAGAGAGAGGGAGTAAAGCTAGGTCGTCATCTGAGAAGAGACCCATTTCTGGGCCTTTAAGTAACACAAGCCAGTGAGCCCCTCTGTGTTTAAGCTCCTGTCATGAGCACAGTGCCACCCTCCCTCTGGGGAAAAGGGGTTAAAAGAATTAGTAAAGGTGCTCTGCCTGCAACTATCTAACTGAACACTTGAAGGAAACAATGTGAAACAATGAGCAGAAAGGGTAAACTCTTCCTAGTTTATATACCTACACGTCAGTGTCACTCACCCCCCACCCTCGCAGCACTAAAAAGCTAGCTTGCCAACTATTTGCCTGGCACAGTTGCAAGGTGCACCAAGGGGGTAAAAAAAAGTTGGGAAGTGTTTACTGGAAGTGGCTTTCAGGAAGACTGGCTTCAAGAAGGAGGACACAGGTAGCTATCTTGGGGATCACCCAGGGGAAAGCGGACATGGCCGCCACCCCACGACCCAACCCAAGCTAGGCCAGGGACCTGATGGAAAGGGGTCAAGAGAGCTAAGGTGGAATAGGGGAGGCGGGAATATCCAAGTAAGGCATCAAGGGGACAAGAAGAACCAGCCCCTCGGTGTGTGCAAGCAGAGCTGCAGCCAGCTTGGGGGGCCAGGCGCCATGTGGAGCCAAATCTGACCAGACTGTGGGTAAGGGAAGGAGCTGAAGGTACAAGCAGGACAGCGGGGCCACCGGCACCTGGAGGAGGGCTGCCAGGCCACCAATGGCCTCTCGGTGTGAGCCACAGTCACAGTGCAGCTGAGTTCTCCGTCAGTAACTCACCTGACTGCTGACGTCTGCACCACAGAACCCCTCATCACAGAGCCAAGGCCAGCCACCTACAAAATCACTTGGTGCACACAGTGGACAAGTGACTAGAGTCTCCACAGCAGCCATGAGGCTGACCCACCACAGGGTGTGGCCTGGAGAAAGCATCACCCATTTTTTGGCCCTTGACGAATGAAACTTGGGAGAGGGGGATGTCCAGGAAGGGTTTGATTTGTCACATGACCAAAAAAGGACACAGGGTCCCAAGGTAGCATTTGAACAGTGTCTCCAGGGATCACAGACAGCCAGGGAATCTAAGATCAAGAACCACCTTCTCTGTCAGGGGTGAAAAATGCCAGCCAAGAAACAAAAAGGAAAAAACTCTTCACACCTTTTCCTCAGCCAGTTCAAGAGAAAGCAGAAAGTATTTCAGGTACAACTTTCCTCTGGGACAAGCATAAAAACATTGTACAGATGAATCCAGCATAAGGATCCAAATCCAGGCAGGAGAGTGGAATGCCTGCCTTGTACCCACTGCCCTCTCTCGAGTGACATGGGAGGCAGCAGCAGGTGGCTAAGGACTGGGTGGGTAGGTTCCAACCCTAGTGTCATCCCTTCTAGCTGTGTGTCCACTGAGCCTCAGTTTCTGCACTGGTACCTGCCTCCCAGGGTTGCTGTGCAGATTAAAGGTGAAAAGTGCTGGCACCTCATACCTGCTCAGTAAGTGCTGACAGCCAATTCTGAAGACCAGCCCTTCTCACAGGAAGATCAACAAGCATCTGAGCATCCATTTGCTGAAGAAGTTCTGGATACCTGGGGAGTAACTCATGCTCTGCCAGCAAGGAGCTTGCAATCCCATGGAAAACGTGTTCAACAAGAACTATACTCAGCAGGAATGTAGGATTTTTAAGTTATGTACAGTGCCGGCAGGAGACTGTCTTGGATTAAAGCAGGAAAGGTTTCTGGAAAAGGGAGAGCAGTAGGGACGACAAGAGGCCCCAACCAGAGGCAGTACAAAGGGTTCGATCCTAGGTGTCACACACATACAAGTAAAGTTGGCTTCCAGGTTTAAGTAGATGCTGTTTTGACAACAAGCTATAACTTCATTTCAAAACATTACTGGATTAGGAGTAGCTTCTGTCCTTGAGTTTTCTCCAAAAACAAAAACAAAAAACCAGCTACTTAAAGTACTATGTGAAAGTTCCTGAATGTTTCTGATCATAAAAATGGACGCTGACACCCAAAAAGGTTAGGATCCACTAGGCTAGAAGATTTTAAGGGGGGAAAGGTTGTAGGATATGGGAAGGAAATGGAAATGCAAAACTTAACGTTTAAAAACACTTCACATTTAAGGTTAACCTCAGAAGATGCACTGGAGTTCAACTTTCATGCTGGGCACTGCTTATGTAGGAGGTGGGACACTGTTGTTAAGCCCATTGGCTTCTGAGCCAACCAGCACTGGGTTTGGGCCCAGAGCTTTCCCATATCCACCTCTGTGACACTGAACAGATCACTTAACCTCTGCTCTCCCCTAAAATGAAGATGGAGCATTCACTTGCAAGAGTGGTTCAGAGAACAACCAAGGATGCAAAGCACTCTACACAATACCTGGCATATAGTAAGTGCTCAGTAAACGGCAGCTCTTCATTTTATAGCCTCCAATGGATGAATTCAGGAAACTCTGTTGCAGTCCCAGGAGCACTGGAAGGCTTTTAACCCCACCTGCCTGGAAGTGGCACATCACCTGACACGACCCTTCTTTTTAGCAGCCTCCATATACAATCACAGAACCTCCAGGAACTCAGAGGTCAAGAATCTGAGGGCCCAGTCCTGTCTGCATGCCCACCTGGCATGGTGGCCCTGGACTCTCAAGCCAGCTCTGACGATAATCAAGAGCTCCCCCGAGTGCAACAGTACCTACCTCCCAGGAACTCCTGCCTTCCGAGTCCTAGGTTTTCCTCCGGAAGCCACACAGAGCCTACCTAACCCCAGTACTGGAAACGAGCCCCAGGCCCTTCACAGAGCCTGACACCTGCCCCCTTCCCATCCCATTGCTGAGAGGGCAAACTGTTCAAGGATTTGCTACCAACTCCTCCAAACTCTCCATTCCCCTCAGGTCAGAGACAAACCAAGAACTGACTTCCTTCTCCCTCTGAAAACTCAAATGATGGAAAAAAAATGATGATTCTAGAAAGCCATTTCACGCTCTTAAGAATTCTGAACTATCTTTGAGTAAGACACATGAACTGTTCCACTTGGATCTCAGAGCTGCAGCCCTGTAAGGCTGCCCCACCCCAGACCATCCGTGTGCACACTCTATGCCTGCTCCAGGTCCCTGGACGGTTGCAGTTGGGCATCCCCAGGTCTGCACCCTCCATATCCAGCACCATAAATGCTTGCTAGAAATGTTTATTCAACTGCTGAGCCACCTTTTCCAGTTTTACCATATTTCTCCATAAACAGTGTGCATCAGTTGGTGATTGAAACATAAGTGTACTGCCTCCCAAGACCTGGAATTCATTCAGAGAGTACTTTTAAACACAGCATGCGGAATATTGGTAGGCCCTCCTTATTCAGGAAATGGTCTCCAGTTCATGGAATCCCTGTGTCAATACTTGCTCAGTGCTACTCATGTGCCTGGAGAGTGAAAAGGAGCAGTTTGAGAAGGGGCTCTGAGCGTGGGCACTCACAAAGCTGGACTGAAAATGCGCTGCCTACGCAGCCAGCCACTGAGCCACAAACTCAGTCACCCAATCTGACAACCAGCTAGTGGGCCCCACGGGGCCCAGGCGGACTCAGGCCAGAGCCACCACCAGAAATAAAAAGAAAAAGCACGACTTCTACTGAGAGACAGAGCCCCCAGCTTCCAGAAGGCGGTTTACAGTGGGGGTGGGGTGAGGGGGACAAGAGACCCCCTGAGGCAGTCACCTAGAGGTCGGGCTGGGTTAAATCCGTTCTGGATGAACCAGAACTCCATCTGAGAAGACACTCACATGGACACCAAAACTGAGGCAAAGTAAATACAGCTCTCCTCCTTCAACTAACTCCACGCTTGGCACCCGAGGGCATGTCCTGCTGCCACACGAAGCTGCATCATGAGCCCGGGTGACCATGGTGCCTGTTTATATCTGTATCAGGACAAAAACCCCTTCCCATAAGCTGATCTAGGACTGTCCTCCTAGGCCTCTGTAACCTCCAGCCAGGACAACATACCCTGACCAGAGCCGCCTCTGAGGACCTCCGTGAAGACCGAATGTAAAGTCCACCTTCTTCTGAGGGAGAGAGTGAATCACAACAAGGTCTTACACCTGCTTCACAACCAACACTGTTACCTGCCTACTTCCCAAAGTCATAAAATGCCACACTGCTGTCCTCACATGTCCTGGCCATGACGTAAAGGAGCAAAGACAGGAAGGTTACTGAATTTGGGCAACCAGTGTGATCAGGAAGAGTCCACATGTTTAGATTTCATATCTTCTAATATACTAATGAGAATCAGAACGAATAGTCCTCCATTTTAGAACTTATAAGATTCCTCTTTTCTGCAGGATCAATGGCATTTTAAATTAACATCAAAAGTGCTATAATCTTGAAGCAGAAAAGGAAGCTGGAACACAAGACTCATGAAAAGTTCCACATCAGCTGGCAGTTGCCACACCACAGTGTGGTCTGGCCCGGGATTCTGTGTCCCTGACAGAAACCTTAAGATGTTTCCGGGACAGGCTGTCTAATGTCATCAACCTGTAAGATCTATCACAGGTAAATCGAACCCAAGTTGTAATCTCATATAAACTTGTGTGGGAGAGAAGAGGCTCCCACATCTTTTCTTACCAGCTCAAGAACGCTGCCTTCTTGGCCTCTTCTGAAGCTGCCTCTCCATGTTTGAGAGCAGTATGGTGGCGTTTAAAGTTGGAAGCACTATCGCTTAATGACTTTGGCTAAGTCCCTCCCTAACTTTAGGGCAGTCACCTCACATTAGTCAGTAGGAAACAAAGGCATCTCGTCCTCTCCTGGCCATGGGAGACACTCACTAAACAGTACTGTCATGATGTCGGCTTCTGCACCAGCAGAAAGGGGAGACTGGCTACTCACCCCACCTCCCTTTATAGGCTGTTGGGAGAAAGCAGGAGACTCTGCTGCACAAAATCAGGTAAAGCATACATCTCTGTGTAGAAGTGTGTTAGTGTTTGTTATTCAGAAAATTCACACAATGTACCTTGCATTAAAAGAAAAAACTTTTAGAACAACAATTCATGTTAGCCTCTGTTGCACCTTCCAGAATCTGAAACTGGATCTGAAAGGAGCTTTATGGGGCAAATACACCAGTTCCCAATCCCGCTTTGTAGATGAGGAACCTGCAGTCCAGTGAAGCTAAGTGGTATCTTAACCTTCAAATTCCTAGGTGGGAAAATTATCCTTCCCGTGTGTCTCTCTGCAGAGGCGCCTTGGTCACCTCCCCTTGGCACCTGAAGTCTGCAGAACAGTGAAGAAGAAAAGTAGTTCCTGAGGTTTCCTGCTGGAGAGCCCAAGAAGGAGTCTAGGGTTCAGTCAGTTTAACCAGCACTTAGAAAGTACACCTAACGCTTCTGCTCTAGACAGGGAAGACAAAGCCCGAACTCTGGTGAAACAATGAGTGTCCCATACAAACGGGAACCTAATCATTTGCTGATGAGATTATGCTTGGGTGGACTGACTGATTTCTGGGCAGGAGTAAGACAGTCCTCAACTTTATCCATAACAAAACAAGATTAAGCCGGAACAAAGGCACACAGTGCACTTAAGAAAGAGTTTCAACACCCTGGGCTGCCATACACAAGAAGAGTAAGGCTTCGACTATTCTGAAAAACCGTTAGTTGCTTTTTGAAAAGGAATGTACAGAATTTATTACTGAGTTGAGAGAAATTATTAACTCAGAGTCTGATGCTATAGATATTCAAATACTCCAGAGGCTAGAATATAGAGCAAAGAAACAACTTTCCTCTTAAGAACTCCTTTGTCAGGGAGATGGTCAGAAAGTGTTACTTTGTTACTTCCCTAAATTTTCAGATACTTGTGGATATTAGGTCAGCTGCCTGACATTGAGTTTTCAAGCAAAAGCTAAGTTTGTTAGCATACTTGCATGCCCATAAAGGTAAGCATTACATGACACAATTCTCTGTCGCTTCTCTCAGAAGAGGTTTAATTTTAGTGTTGGCTCTTTAACACTGTCCCCATTTTTATTTTCCAGGAGCATCTTAAATATGTGTCAACTAACTATACAGAAGTGGAGTTCCTACTTGGGCAAGGCAGAAGAGAAGAACAGCTGTGTGCTGGCACCGCCTGGTTGGAGCCACCTAGCTCTCACCTGAGCCCAGGTCAATCAACAGAAGCTGCAGAAATACGGTCACACCATCTCTGCCAGCAACCTATCCCTCCACGGCTCTGAGTTTCTATATGGGGTTTGCTCCAAGCCACACTCCTGTCAAACGGCTTATAACAATAGTCAGGGATGTCACTGACAACAGCAGCATTTAAAGGTGGCACTTTCTCACCACTCATATTCAGAGACAATTTCCCAATTTCATCCACCACACTTATATTAGTAGGACTCTACATACACCTATCACAAGAGTCCACCCAAATAAGCCACGCAAAATGTGCATTCCATAACACAACCGTGGGCTTGGCCTCTCTTCCTCCTGTTCTCCTAGGAACTCTTTAGATTAGAGCCTTACACAACACTGGAACCCCTGAGGTCACTGCCCCACCTAATCTACAACATGGTGACTGCCCGTTAAAGCGCCTCCTGATCCCAAAGCTCTCCTAGGTGGCGTTAAGGATCAGTGCTAATATCTCAGCAACCTTTCAGACTCTCCGGAAGGCAAACAAGCACATGGAATTCAAGAAATTACACTCTGACTGATGCAAAAGTCACCAAGGCTACATTTTTCAAGTCACTTGTTTTATCCTCTAATATTTCAGTCTTGGGAATTGCTGCAGCACCCGTTTCTGCAAAAATTCTGCAAGGTTTTATATAGCTTGTGCCCACTCCACCCCCAACGTCATAACAAAAATGTATACAATATTTCTTAAAGACAAATACCACCAAGTCTATCTTAATGGGGTCTGAAGACCAGGAATGACGGAATTACTTATGATACAAAAATCAGAGTCTTACAAAAATAACTCTATTTCTGCCAGAATTATACAATTCAACATGAATTATTCCCAAAATGCTAGGCTAAAGCTTACTGCTAAAAGTAATCAGCCAAACTCATGTAAAGGAAAAGCAAAAGCCCCCATAGTGACAGAAACCTAAGTTTACCTAGCCAAGTCCAAGATGGTTTATTTCTTCCATCCCCAGCACATTAAAAAGTGGTTTCAATGGCCACTTCCTGGTCTCCCAGGAAATGCAGAGGCTCACTTCATACTTGGATGCTACTACATCTTCCCATTGCTGAATTGCTCCTGCCACAGGGGGAAATGACCCCTATGGCCGTAAACCACTCATAAAAAATATGAGAACGCGATGAGTCTTTCCCTACACACACGGAGGGGGGCAGGGGAGGATCCCTCCACAAACAGTAGCCTCCGTGGAGGAGCACCTGAGAAAGCAACACCCTGATGGCCTAGGTTACAAGCCAACAGGCTAGGACCCCAGGTAGGGCGTAGACAGCCGACGGAGGGCTCTGGGTGGAATGGGAGAGCAAACAATCACCTTTAATTCACTACCAAAAAGCAGGGCTCTGGCTTGGTCTGAGACGCAAAGAGTACTTAGGCCCAGAAAGGTAAAAGAAAGAATCCCACTCTCCACAAGATAATCTTCCGTCGGCAGGGACCCCAAGAGAGACCCGACAAAGGCATGTCCACTCTCAGAACCAAAAGGGACTCTCCGAGTGCCCTGGGCACCCGGCTAGGTGCAAAGCAGGCCAGGGGGGTTCCCTCCGAAGCCAGGAAGGTGCTTTCAGACGGGAGGAAAGAGAAAGAGGACTTCCCTGATCACCCAGAAGACCGAGACACCAACGGCACCGGCTCCCCGAGTCATACCCCGGACACCAGTTGCTCCACAGCCTTTCCCCCTCCCCTCCCCCCCGCCGGGAGGGCTTCCCGGGGGTCGCGGGTCCCCCGGGAAGGGCGAGGCGGGCGAGCTCCGTCAGGAGCAACGAGGGTCGTAGAGCTGCAGCCTGAGAGGAGAAAAAGCTCTGGTCTCAGCTCCCATCTGCTCCCTCCGCCCAGGCCGCACGAAAGCCTCGGCCTCACGTACCGAGCGCCGCCGGGCTGCCCGACCAGCCCCGGCCCGGGCCCGGGGGGCGAGAGGCCGGGATGGCAGCGGCCCTCGGGGGCAGGTGGGTGGCCGGTGGGTCCCCCAGAACCCTGCGGGCGAGGGGCACTATGGAGGGGGAGGGTCCCGGGCCCATGCGGCCTCCACCCCAGCCCGTGCGGTGAACACTTACGTTGCTCTGGGGGTCGATGGCCTGCAGCAGCCGGTCCCTGATCTGCTGCGGAGACGGCGGAGCCGCTGTCATTGCCTGGGCGAGGCGGGGGGGGAGCGGCCGGGCCAGCGGGCGGGCGGGCTGAGGCGGCGGACGGGGGTCACTCACTCGCCGGCCTCCGGGAGCGGAGCTTCATGTTCCCCGCGGCACCGGGGGAAGTGGGGGCGCGCGGGGTGGCGGAGAGGGGAGCCGGGGCCGGGGCTCAGGCCCGGGGCGCCGCCGCCACCAGAGGAGGAGGAGGAGCCGCCGGAGCCGTCGCCGCTGCTGCCGCCGCCTCGAGAACCAAACTCCAGTGAGCTGCCCCCGCGCGGAGCACTCTGGGTAACCCGCGCCGCACGCAGCGTCGGCACCACGCTGAGGAGGTTGGGAGATAGGGCGGGCAGAGACGCCAAGCTTGGGCGGGGCCACACGCGGGCCCCGCCCCGCGCCTCTACGCATGCGCGCGCAGGCGCATCGTCCCCGCCCGGCCAAAGGGGCCGTTGGGAGGCGGTTGGGCAGGGCAACGGCCACCGCCTGGAGGCCCCGCCCCCACCCAAGCTGGGTGGGGGCCGAGGTTTCCGACGGAAACGGTCGATACGCGGCGAGTCCTTGAACCCGGGCGCTCTAGGTGGCCGCCTGAGGGCAGCGGGGCGGAGAGGACAGCGGAAGGACCCCCTCCTAGGGCAGAAAAGCTTTCCCCATTCTGACGGAGGTGACGGGAGTCGCGGGTGGGAGGAGCTGCCAAGTTTTCTGAGCCCGGGGGTCCTCCTCAGCCTATCTGCGTTCCTGGGGGCCAGGAGGCAGACGTCTACGTTGTGATTCCGTGCGCGGGTCAACTGAGGAGCTGAGGAACGCTGCCGCCCCCGCCCCTCCAGAGGGCGTGGATGCGAGCCGGGGGTCTGCAGCGCCGAGGGCCAGGATCCCAAAAGCATGAGACTGCAAAGTGCCTCACGGAGGAGCCGCTACCCTAAGCCGGGAAAGCCCCAAACTATGAGCTGCCACCAACGTTGCAAACCTGTGTCCACGCCAGGGTTTCTCAGCCTGGGCACCAGTAACATTTGGGGCCGGATCACTGTTGTAGGGCCTGTCCTGTGCATTGCAGGATGTTCAGCAGCATCCCTGGTTTCTACCCACTAGATGCCAGTAGCACCCCTTCCCCGCTGGGGACGACCAAAAATGTCTTCTGTCACTGCCAGAGGTCCCCTGGTTGGCAGAACCGACCCCTGTTGAGAATCACTGGTTTAAAAGACCCTTCCATCCTGCTTTGCGTGGAGACGCTGGAAAATTGAAGCCTTCATTCTCTGAACCTCCTTTATAAAGGAGGAAACTGAGGCCCAAGGTCACCCAGAATTATAGGTCAAACCCAGCATTGTTCAATGTCAAGTCTAAGGGCTTCCCCCCTGCCCCTTCACTGCCTTCTTTCATTGCTGTCTCCTCTCTCTCTGGAAGCTCTGTTAAATATACGGTTATGCGAAGGGGTAGAAAGGCAGGCTGAGTGGATTATTAGCCGCAGCCTCGGAAGAAATAACTTTTCGTTGTTACAGGAAGGCCTAGATTTAAAACAGAGGCAGCTGATGAGAACCACATGTGCGCCTTGGATCTGTGCTACACCTGTTAGTCTTGCATTTGTCATGCTTCTGGGAAGCATTTTTATTTGCAAAAACGGCGGCTTCCGCACGTGGTTGTGGTTGCCTGCTTCTGCACGTGTGAAAAGTTTTACATCACACTTGTAGGAGCCAATAAATACCGGCAAAAGACTTCTCTTTAATTTACTCACTCTCCCTCCTAGAATGAGGTGCTTTGTGTACACGGTCCCGGTTGGAAACCAGCCCACTTGGAGATATTCTTTATCTCACTTCAGACAAGCAAAATAAACAAGCACTCCCCCAACTATATTCCGGTCCTGCCTCCCTTTTTCATTTCTGACTCAGATATACAATATATTATTTTTAAAATCAAGGGTTACTTAGAAACAAGCAATTTGTTTCCCATGGGTCAGGTTACTTAAGAAAGATCTGGAAAGCACTCCATTTACCTGCTCTTTTTAAACGAAGAAGAAACATTAAGATTACTGTGAGCTCCACAAGGGCACTGATTCCGTGTCCCCAGTAGATGGAGGAGTGCTTATTAAATATATGTGAAATAAGTGAATGAATGTCTCATCCAAATACATGGCAGCTGCATACACACACACCCAGACATATTTATGCAGTTCAGTTCCACAGATCTGGCACACAGTGGGGGCTCAATAAATATTTAATAAATGAAGTACTTCATTAGATATAAATACACATGAGGATGCACATGAGCACACACAGATTCTGTATATAGTATATGTGGTCTTATTCCACATTTAACGTATATACAAAGGGTGCTTATAAAGATTAAATCAGATAGCCACTAAATGGGAGTCTTGAAAATGTTCACAGTTCTCTTAGGTCCAGGGTAGATAATGCAGTTCACCTAGCAGACTTTTTGCTTTGAGGAAGAGATACTTGAAATGGCAAAGTTGGGGCTCAAAGTAAACCCTCTTGCTATAATGGTTCTTCCCTGGCAATATGTCCCTAAAATTATTTAGATAGAGAGCACCAGCCCCACTGTCCTGAGAAGACAAGATCTTTTGTGCTTGGAATGCCTCACCTCTTAGCAAGGTGGCCCCCAAAGAGGAAGGGAGAGGAAGTGGCTCTGACCCCTGACTTGCTCCTGCCGTGGGGAGTGGCAGGGAAGGTAGTTTCAGGGGCCTGAGTGCCCAGCATCCTCAGCCAAGCTTGGCAGGTTGGGAGTGGACTCCTCCTCCTAGCCGGACAAGCAAGGGCATCACAATAGGAGGCCATGAGCAGACCAGCTCCCACAACTGCAGCAGACCAGTGTTCAACAGTGACAGCAGGTGGTGGCGAGGAGCAACAGCAGGCATACCTGGGCAGACACACCTGAAGTGAAAAGCAGCTGTGCCCCTTTAGACACATAAACCCCTGGAGTTGGGCAACTTAAAGGAGAAGTTGTTACTGGACTTATCCCAATAAGGTATGTGAAGACTCCAATGATTAATAGGAAAATGTGTGCAAATCCACCACCCGACTTGGACCCATATGTTTGCTCTGAGTTTAACGGTCTGGTGGGAATTTTTAAAAAACACTCTCTCGTGTATTAACTCCTTCAGCCGTATCAATGATCTCAGAAGCACCTAGAGATGGGTTTCAGAATTCTGCATGGCTTTGCAGCAAGTCCTGTTCAAAAGTGAAGCCGGTTTCAACTGGTTCTGAACAGCCCCTGATACGTCACTGCTTTTAGGAAGGGTTTCAAAGATAGGTGAGAGAACTCAATTTTTATCATGTCTCCAAGTGTGGGGATACAAACATGCACAAAGCCTGCTCCTGGGGAGCTAGTTTTGAAGCCAAGACCTAAAAACAGGTTAGGGGCTCATTAATACAATACCATAGTTGTACTGTCCAAGCAAAGTGTTGCAGAAGCACAAAGGGGAATTCTGGAGTACAGAGAAAAATGACTGACATGGAGGCAGCATTTCAACTGAGAGCGTTTCCATACATTGACACCCTCTGACTCGGCATTTCACAATTTCTAGAAATGTATCTGGAGGAAGCAATCAGATGCAGACAAATGTGTCTGTACAAGGAAGATCACAGCAGCATCGTTTCTAAGGGCAAAAGACTGGAAGCCACCTATGTGTCCAGTAATAGGGGCGTATATAAATAAACTGGGAGTCAGTTCGTGAAAACGGGATGGTTACGGACTAGGAGAGACCACAGGATTCTGTAATTCCATTCGGGTGGTGGTCTTGTCTTATGTAGGCAACATGTAGAAATTCACCAAGCTGTATGTCACTATAGATTAAACTTCAAAAATAAATAAAAGAATACAGAGCTGGCTAGCTAGCTAATCTAGCCATTATAAACCAGCGTTGAATAACACAGGAAAATGCTCCCAATATTAAATGCTAAAACGCAACATATAAACTATATATCTTACAATCTTAATTTTAGTTGCATTAAAATATATATATTTATGCACATAATTCATAGAAAAAAATAGTGGAAGAAACCAAAACATTTATCTCTGACAGGTGATTTTTATTTTGACACTTTTGCCTGAAGTTCCACATTTTCTATAATGAATATGTGATGCCTCCTGATGATCTCATCCAGTGCTGGTGTTATTCTGACCTCTAGTAGCCTCTAATTCTCACCTTCTGACTGAGGTACTGCTAATTTGAAGTATAATCATAATCTCCAAAATCCTGAAGATGGGTTTGCTATCAGGCTGACTGATGGTTGTCAATCTAAGTCCTAACAGTTTGTGTTTTCCCTACGGCCCCAATTTTGTATTATTTTTAGTAATCAAGAGAATAACGACTGGGAGTAATATTGAGTACCTACTATGTGTCAAGTTCCACTGAGGACTTCACATGAGGGCCCTGATGAAGCCCTCTGGACAGTCAGACGCTTGCATCAGCTCCTCCCCTTGACTCTGTGTGGGGTCTGCAACTCACTTTGGCCTAGAGGATGCGGTAGAAGCCACACTCTGCCTGATCCAGACTGAACCTCTAAGAAGGCCTGGCAGTTACCACACAACTCAGCAACTCCCCTCCTGCGAATCACCCCAAGAAAACTGAAAACATACACTGACACAGACTTGTACAGGTAAATGTCCATAGCAGCTCTATCCTTAATAGGTGCAACGTGCAAAGGCCAAAAACCCATCAACTGGTGATTGGATAAACAAAGTGTACATCTATACACTGGAATATTACTCAGCCACGAAAGGGAGTGAAGTGCCAACACACGCCACAATGTGGATGAACCTTGAAAACATTATGCTGAGTGAAGGAAGGCAGACACAAAAGACCACATCTTGTATGATCCCATTTATATGAAATGTCCAGAATAGGCAAATCCATAGACAGAAAGTAGATTGATGGTTGCCAGGGCTGGGAGAGAATCTGCAGTGGTTGCTAATGGGTGCTGGGTTTCTTTTTGGAGTCATAAAAACGTTTTGGAATTAGATTGTAGCGATGGTTGCCTCTGTAAATACACCAAAAACCACTGAATCATCCAATTTCAATAGGTGACCTGTATGTGAATTATATCTCAATAAAACTGTTAAAAACAAGAGGAGGCAGTGGCCTGGCAGTGTCCACCTGCCTTTGCAGTCCTGAGAGCACCAAGCTGCCATGTCAGAATCTGGTGACTGTGCTGGAGGGGCATGTGGCAAGAGGGAGCGGCCTGGGGCCTCCATGGAGAATAAGGAACCAGGAGACACAGAATGCTGTGCCCCACATGTCTAACCCCATCAGCTGGGCCACCCGGGCTGAGGTGCCAAGATACATGAGTCAAGAAGCCTCCTTGGAGCTCAGAGACAGCCTCACTGGGCGGGTCCAATTTCCTGCCCACTGAACTGTAACTAAATATAGATGTTTTAAGCCACTTAGTATTGGGGTCACTTGTTACACAGCGCTAGCTGACACACAGTTGCTACTGTAATCCTCAAATGACACACAAGGAGGAACCTGAGGCTGAAGAATGAGGAGACTTGCCCGCAGCCACTTAGTCCACAATGATGCAGCTGGGATTCCAGGCTGGATCTTTCTGATTCCAAACCTTGCTCTCCGGTCTTTACCACTACTCAGCTCCGGCACCCCTCCTGCCTCATTTGCCATGTGTCTCCTGTGTTCCCTCCTCCACCCCAATCTTGCCTGCTGACCATTTCTCTCTCTCATCTGCTGAACGCACACATCCAGGCTGCTTTTTTTTTTTTTAAGCTTTAATTATCTTATTATGCTAACCTTCAGTACAGCGTAAAGGATAATCATATATAAAAACAACACAGTATACGTAATTTTCACACACAGACAGACACACACACGAAGGAAATAAAAGATTAATCTCTCTTTTATTTCCACTTTTCTACTGCCATCTAGTCTTTTTCTAGGAGCTTTAGGTATGCTTGTATCAATCTCTTTTCAATTTATATTTAATTCTTCAGAAGACAGACCAGGTAACATACTTTGGAAATTATAAAATCAATTTTGTCTGTCTTTTGGGTTTGTAGTCATAAAATGATTCTTTTTGCTTTATTTCTTTTTAAAAAGAAGACCTCAAAAATCTTGCTAAGACTCACAGATATAGAGAACAAACTAATGGTTACCAGTGGGGGGGGCGGGCAATATAGGGGTGAGGGAGTGGGTGCTACAAACTATTGGGTGTGAGATAGGCTACAAGGATGTATTGTACAACACAGGGAATATAGCTAATAATTTTGTAAATGGAAAGTAACCTTTAAAAATTGTATGAAATTTTTTTAAAATCTTGCTAAAATAGTGTATAATCTATTTGAAGTGCTCAAATAACCTAATCACGATTGGAATGATCTAATCATTTGTTAGATTGGATCAGAAGCTATTCTTTTGTTTACTGCAGTTTTATGTTCTCTCAATTACTCTCATGAAGCAAAGAAACAGTCACTCTACTAATTCTCTAGTTAATTATTTTATTTTATTTTATTTTATTTGTCTACAGAAGTAAAATAAGAAGTTCAGTGAAGGAACTGCAGGATAAACGATAAATCTGTCACAGCTTTTATCCATAGCTTTTATCCGTGATTGGCCTTTTCTACTCCAGGTGGCTCTTCCTGACACAGGGTTTGCATCTTCTTGTCCCCTGCTCTAAAAATTTAGTAGTCTCCTAGTTCATCTTGCCTAAGTCCTTGGCCTTTTGAGGTCCTCGTCACACACCACACGTCACACATTGATACACGCCATACACATGCGTTGCCCATGTTCCTGCTCAGCCTTATTTCTCACCATCCCTAAGTGGGTTTTCTCCACTTCTGTCTGTCACACTGGTCACCTAATTCTCCAACTGGGTGACTTGGATCCTCAGAGGACCTGGCCAAAGTCATGTGGCTGGATTGGGGGCAGGATGATGACTATGGTCCAGAGCTTGGGGTTCCCAGACTCACGGGGAAACACATGAACCAAATCAGGTATAAGCCATTTCCCTAAAGAGCAGACGAAGGCCAAGGGGTTGATGTCGAAAACCAAATGAGGAGACTGTGATGAAGGTGGAGCAGATGGAAGCAGATGGAAGCCACGATGAAAGACCCCAAACTGGCCAATGGAACTTCTCAGAAACACACACACAAACACACATGCACAAGATCAAGCCATTTATCAAAATTCCTTCTGGCCTTTCCTGAACCTTCCATGTGCTCTCCAGGGTCACTGAGGCCCACAGACTCCCAAGTGAGAGTACAATTTTGATGCAAAGTGGTCAGACATGGGAACCACCTATCCCCCATCCAGGCAACTAGAGTTTACTTGCCTTAAAGCAGAACTGGATTATTGTATCAAATGGCTTGGACAAGATTCTCTTATCTTAGTGCAGTTTCAGGAGGAGAGGTCAGGAGACATGAGCAAGCAGATTCTATTCAAAGGGTCTGACCCATGCAAGCCTATCCGATTCGAGAGCCCACTTACCCTGAGCACATCCTGAGCTCTGCCTACCTCCCAGGCTCAGGGAGGTGCAGAAAAGGGTGGAGGTTCTAGAAGCTCTATTTGCATCTTTTTCCTTTTTAACCTCAAAATGCAGTGTTGGTTTCCCTCAGGTTTCCTGGATGCTCGGATGTTTACTTCTTTGTGGTTATTTTTCTTTCCTGATTACATGAGTAGTAGATATTTGCAAAGTGTAGACAATTAGTCAAGTAGAGCAAAGTACGAAAAAAGATTGAAAAACCTCTCCCTGATGGAAATCTCTGCACTGATCTACTTTTGTGTGTGTTTGAAATTTTCCATGAGAAGGTTAAAGACGAAAAAAGGAAAAGAAACCACTCAGCCAGGCCTGTGCGTTTGCTTGGTTTTGTGTGTGGCAAATGCGAGTCATGTAGTTTGGAGATGGTGTTGTCTGCAAAGCCAAAAATATTTACTGTCTGGCAGAATAACACCCCCTGCCCCAGCCTCCAAAGATAGCCCCGTCCTAATCCTCGGAACCTGTAAATAAATTGTGTTAGATGGCAAGGGAGAATTAAGGTTGCAGATGGAAGGAAGGTTGCTACTCTGCTGAACTTAAGATGGAGAGATGTTCCTGAATTATCCTGGTGGGCCCAGTGTAACCACAGGGGTCTTAAGTGGGGAAGAGGGGAGGAGAAGTGTCAGAATCAGAGAGATTGCATCATGAGAAAGAGTCGACCGGCCATTGCTGGCTTGGACAATGGAGGAAGGGGACCACAAACCAAGGATGCGGGCAGCCTCTAAAAGCTGGAAAAGACAGGGAAACGGATTCTCCCCTACAGCCTCTAGAAGGAACCAGCTCTGCCAACACCTTGACTTTAGCCCATTGAGACCCTTTTTGGACTTCTGACCTCCAGAACTGTAAGATAATAAATGTATTGTTTTAAGCCATGAAGTCAAAGGCCATTTGTCACAGCAGCCACAGGGAAACTCATACAGGCCCCTGACTAAAAAAGCTTACCATCCTCTCTTTCAGATGCAGAGCTGCCCAATTAGAGCTTTCTGCCATGAAATACATGTGAAATGTAGCTACTTGTGACTGGGGGACTCGGTTTTTCATTTTAATTCATTGAGATGGAAACTGAAATAGCCACAGGTGGCTAGTGGCTACTGAACAGATAGCAGAGGCCCTTGCTACTCAGAGTGTGGTCCAGAGACCAGCTACACAGGCTTCCCCTGGGAGCTGGTTAGAAACACAGAATCATAGCCTGAGCCCCCAGCCTGCTAAGTCGAAACCACACTTTGCCACGAGCCCCAGGGGGATTCATGGGGACATCAGAGTCTGAGACACTGTGGTGGAAGCCACTATTCACTTCCACGCAAATAACTGACCATGGAACAACGGGAGGCAAGGCCCATTCTTAGCAGTTCTCAGGGTCGGACTTCCTAGACCACATGGAGTTTTTGTTTTTTTAATTTTTAATGCTTCAAAGCATACTATTAGCCAAGTAGATAAACTAACAGCTACTGAATATCTACTCCAGCCCAGACCCTTAACCATCTATTATGGACTGAACTGTGCCCTCCTCCAAATTCATATGTTGAAGCTGCAACTCCCAATTCAACTGTATGTGGAGACAGAACCTTTAAAGAGGTAACTAAGGTTAAATGAGGTCATAAGGGTGGGCTCCTGATCCAATATGGCTGGTGTCCTTATAAGAAGAGAGACCCCTGGACTTCCCTGGTGGCACAGTGGTTGAGAATCTGCCTGCCAATGCAGGGGACACGGGTTCAATCCCTGGTCCGGGAAGATCCCACGTGCCATGGAACAACTAAGCTCGTGTGCCACAACTACTGAGCCTGCACCCTAGAGCCCACAAGCCACAACTACTGAAGCCTGCATGCCTAGAGCCCGTGCTCCACAACAAGAGAAGCCACCAAAATGACAAGCCTGTGCACCACAACGAAGAGTAGCTGTCACTCGACGCAACTAGAGAAAGCCCGTGCGCAGCAATGAAGACCCAACACAGCCAAAAATAAATAAATAAAACAAAATTTTAAAAATTAAAAAAAAAAAAAAAGGAAAGCGATCCCAGGGATGCACACAAAAGAAAGGCCATGTGAGTACACAGCAAGAAGGTGGTAATCTGCAAGCTGAGGAAAGAGGCCTCACCAGGAACCAACCCTACTGACACCCTGATTTTGGACTTGCAGCCTCCAGAAACCATGAGAAAAGAAATGTCTTTTGTTTAAGTCACCCAGTCTGTGACATTTTGTTATGGCAGCCCGAGCAGACTAAAACACCATCTCATTTAAGCCTCACAAAACCCTGTTGAGAATGTCTTTTAATAAATGTACTGACCCTGATGAAAAGACCACCACTTTTTGAGTGCCTGCCCCACATCAGGCAGGTTATAGACACATGTCAAGGCTGTCTCTGTATCATAGACAAGGATATGGAGGCACAAACAAGCCAAGATGCTGCCCCATATCACACTCTGTAAGTGACAGAGCCCAAGTCTGAGCCAGACCTCCATCTTGCTTTCTGCCACAACCCTCTTTTCCACTTTTTTCCCTGATTCACATAATAAACTCTAATTAGATGCACCCAAGCTTTACTCCCCCTAAAATAACTTCTACAAACTCCCCAAGCACAGTCTCTCTCTCTCTCTCTCTATGTGTGTGTGTGTGTGTGTGTGTGTGTGTGTGTATATATATATATATATATATATATATATATATATATATATTCTTGTGGCCCATATTTACCACTAACAGCCACAGTAATGCAAACTAAACACAGATGAATATGATCCACCCATAAGATGTCTTTTTTTTTTTAATTGTCTAGTCCAGGGGTTAGCAATCTTTCCATGAAAAGTCAGCCAGTCAATATGTTCACAGTTTTGTGGGTGAGATGGTCTCTGTCCCAAGGACTCAAGTCTGTCCTTGCAGCTTGAAAGCAGCCACTGATGATACACAAAAAAATGGGTGTGACAGAGTTCCCGTAAAACTGTATGGACAAAGAAACATGAATTTCCTTCCATTTTCATCTTGATTTGTTTTTCAACCATTTAAAAACATACCATTCCGCCTTCCAGGCCATGAAGAGACAGGTGGTGGGCAGTAAAAAGACAGGCGGGGAGCCAGATGTGGGCAGCAGCTTGCTAACCCCTGGTCTAATCCCAAACCACCCAACTCGCCAAAAAGAAAGCCACAGAGCCAGACGATAATGAGCCCTTGCCGTTTTCATACTGAAAAATGTGGACTTTGAATTTCCAATTTGCTACAGATCCCTTTTTGCCCAATTTCTTATCCAGGAACACTTGTTATTACCAAACTCAAACTCATATCTAGGAACTCTCAAGTGCCAGAAAGGGCCTTGAAGGGGATAAAGTGCCTTCCTCTGCATAATGAAAATCAAGGGAATGGTGAAGACAAACCCCCAAGTAGAATTTACATCTTTTTTTTTTTTAATAGCATGCCTTTTGCTTTATACACAAACAGCACCCGTCTTTCAT
This sequence comes from Physeter macrocephalus, assembly GCF_002837175.3. NCBI lineage: Eukaryota > Metazoa > Chordata > Mammalia > Artiodactyla > Physeteridae > Physeter > Physeter macrocephalus. The sequence continues at coordinate 26,985 of NW_021145866.1, read as the reverse complement.
CAATGCGGGAAAACATCAGGTTTTCCTGATGGTTTGTCAAATATTTCATAAACTCAAATTTGGTTAAGAAGGAGATAATAAAAATGGTTGGGCTTCCCTGGTGGCACAGTGGTTGAGAGTCCGCCTGCCGATGCAGGGGACGCGGGTTCGT
>NW_021145866.1:19486-26545 GCF_002837175.3 Physeter macrocephalus | reverse complement strand
GTGCCCCGGTCCGGGAAGATCCCACATGCCGCGGAGCGGCTGGGCCCATGAGCCATGGCCGCTGAGGCTGCACGTCCAGAGCCTGTGCTCCGCAACGGGAGAGGCCACAACAGTGAGAGGCCCACATATAGCAAAAAAAAAAAAAAAAAAAATGGTTGACACGAAAAGGAAATGCCTCGTTGACTTTTCTAATCTAACCACTTCAGAGGAGAGCCAATCTCATTATCACATCTCTCACTGCTACTTAAGAGGAATCCCAGGGAGCCCGGAGAGATTTCTCCCCTAACTATCCAAAGAAGTAAAATTGGCTTTGCTCTGTTAACCACATCACCTGAAAATGGCCAGCTCCATTTTCAGCAAGTTTGTACATGTCTTTATTAAAATCCAGACTACAAGGCATGCAGACTATTTCACCTGAGTGGCTTTGGGAGGAAGGGGCACCTTGAGACTCTCCATCATCCCTTCACTCAGGGGTTGGCGAATTTGTTCTGTAAATGGGCCAGACTGCCAGTACTTTCAGCTGCGTGGGCCAGTCTCTGTCGCGACTCTACCACCGTAGCAGGAAAGCAGCCAAAGCAACCGTACAGAGCACATACCCAAAGGGGTGTGGCTGGGTACCAATAAAACAAGCAGCGGGCCAGACTTGGCTGGCAGGCCATAGTTTCCGAGTTCTGCTCTAGAGCATCTGGAACTGAAGTGCAACGAGAAACCTAGAGAAAGGAGACAGGGTTCACTCCTCAACATGGCAAGCGTGGACTAAGCAAAAGGGGGTATATCCAATATGAAGCCCAAAGTTTGCATCCAGGGCTTGTGCTGCAAATTTCTACCTTCTTTTTGTTCTCCACGTGCGGCTTCTCACCTTGGTAGCAACTCTATGTAACATTCTCCAGGATGAGCAATAGTGGGCATTTATTTATTACTTAGATGGTGGTTAAGATCCTTAACTACCAAGGCCAAGGTGGAAAGCCAGCTGGTGTGATGTCAACTGCTGTTGCTTGCATAAAGAAACAGTTATCTGGGTGGAGCTGAAAACCTCATCCTTACTCACAGATTAAGCAAAGTTAATCTACTTAAGTGGCCGGGACATCGCTCCCAGTCAGAGATGATAGGAACTTAGAACCAAGGTCTTTGAGATGTATGTACGTATGTATGTATGCATAAACATACATACATAGGAACGAAAGAACATTAATAAAGACAAAGAAGTTAAGTTGTCAAAGATGCGTTTTTGGGGGCGGGGGGTTCTTAGCCTAAAGCTGTCAATGTGGATTTCTCTTTTTTTTTAAAAATGCAAGTTTCTTTAATAAGTTTAGTCATTTTTACCATCCTTTCTTTTTCTTAAGGCAGACTGTTTTTTTTTATATCATTTTTTAAATTGAAATATAATCTACAATGTTGTGTTAGTTTCAAGTGTACCACAAAGTGATTCGGTAATATATAAATACATACTATATATAGATTTTTCAGATTCCTTTCCATTATAGGTTATTACAAGATATTGAGTATGGCTCTCTTTTTTAAAGTGACCCCAAAAAGCTATTAGGGATGATACACTGAGATGTTCATTGCTCTGTTATTTATAACAGACAAACACTAGAGACAACTCAAGTCTCCATCAGCTGGGGACTAGTTAAATTAATTATGGTATGTCCTTACAATGGCTTATTTGCAATTATTAAGCATAGTAAAAATACAGAAATGTGCTCATATTATCAGGTGAGAAAAGCAGGCCAGAAGATACAAAGATACCATCTGGATAGAGAAAAGGTATCTAACATACCCAGTGCACATGCATAGAGAAAGAGCCAGAGGAATGTGTACCCAGAGTGATGCTCTCTGGGGAAAAGTGATTACGGGTGATTTTTTCCCTTACAGCAAAGCTGGACTTCATAATTTTTCTACAATGAACATGCATTGGTAGTAAGAAACTTTAAAACAAAATAAAACAAACAAAAGCCACTAAAGCTACAGTGGTGGTACATGACGATGTAGCCTTCCCGGGTACTCTGGGAAGTACCAGTGAGGGAAGCCAGCAAAGGTCACAACAATGGTGACCGCAGTGGCATTTATAACAGCGGATAAAGTACAAGTTCAAAGTACATACGAGAGGGCCAAGGTTAAAAAGAGATTTATTGATGCTGCACGATAGTTAAAAATGAGACCCATGAAGCCTCTCTGGCAGCCCAGAAAATATGAAGGAAATGATGTCAAAATGAAAACAGCAGAGACTCACAGACATGGAAAAAAAAAGTATGGTTACCAAAGGGGAAAGGAATAAATTAGGAGTTTGGGATTAACAGATACACACTACTATACATAAAATAGATAAACAACAAGGATCTACTGTATAGCACAGGGAACTACATTCAACACCTTGTAATAACCTATAATGGAAAAGAATAGGAAAAAGAATATATATATATATATATATGTGTATGTATAACAATCACTTTGCTGTACACCTGAAACACTGTAAATCAACTATATTTTAACTTAAAAAAAAAAAAGAAAACAGCAGAACCCAAACTGCCTTACCACTGTTGGAACTATGTCGACTATATCAATATGTATAAGAAAAATGCTAGAAAAGGAATGGGAAGACAGGAAAAGGTTTTCCATGCTGGAAATTGTTTCCAATTTTTTTAAATGATGTGATTGCTCCTTTAACAGTCTGTGTGTGGACTGCTTGAATGAATAGGCAAGAAGGGAGAAAATTTGGGCAGCGAGGACACCCATTGGTACTGAGTGCTTACTGGGTACGACCCAAACACGTGGCTCACCTTCAAGTTCACTGAACCTTTTAATAACACCAGTAGGGTTGACTTTCAGGCCCATTTTAAAGATGTGGAAACTGAGGCTTAGAGAGGAGAAATAACCAGCCAAGGCCCCATCAGCAAGAAGCAGAGATGGGATTTGAACCCACATCTAACTGACCCAGAACATGAGCACTTACAAGCTGTGGGACCCTATGCACTCAAAATTCAAACTTGAGTAACCTTTGGTGCCAGTGTGGGTTCTTGAAAAGCCTCCTAAAGATACACACCCATGAGTTGCCACTTAAAAATGTACAACAGCCTTTGATGTGCACCCCCCAAAGCGCCACTGCTTATAAGAACTGAACAATGAGAAAATAGTTCTCCGGTGAAAAATACAACTATTGAAACAAAATCTCAATGACAGCATTCTCTTCTCCGAGCTCGATTCATCCCCACGACACACAAATGCTTCACCTCATTGAAACCTCAGCGCCGGTCTGAATAAGGCAGGGAGGTTTCCTCACATCTTTCATATGGCTTGAGGACTGACCAGCCAAGATATTGGCACATCCGTTCCTGCTGACAAGAACACCGGCCTGCGCGAAGCTTGATTCAGCAGCCCTGTTCCCTGCTACTTACAAACCACGGGGTGATACTCGGCCCAGATTTGACAAGGGACTAAATTACAGAAGCTATGAAGTAGAATGAATTAGCTGAGCAGCAGGACAAGTGGACATGACCCTGGCCTAGCAAAATCCCACCATTATCACTAACTCGTTCGATTCTTCCAGGTGCAGCCCGTCAAAATCGTATTTGCCCAATTCCTGCCCAACATTTATTGAACAAAAACTGAAAAGGAGTATCTAACATTGCCTCTTTTCTGACTTTTTGACAGCCTCCACAATAAATGAATCCTAGGTGTTTCCCACAGTGTAATTTGAAACAATTCAAATTGAAAGTCAACTTCTACAGTAGAAATTAACACAACATTTTAAATCAACTATAATCAATAATTTAAAAAAAACCCAATGAAAGTATCAAAAATAAAAAAAATTTACAAAGGACTTCTTGGTTAAAAAATGTATAAACAAAAGGTCCTTTTTAGAAATGAGCTTTATTTTCAATGCTCTTTAGTTCTAAGAGCCTGCATATTTATTTTTTCCTCCCACCAGGTTACCTGCAAGTTAGGATTTCAAAAACCACAACAAACAAATCAAACACCTGTAGGATCTAGGCACTGACCACCCAAGTGTCATGTTGGCGATTAAACCAGGACTCCCTTTTAAAGAAGCTTCTATGCAAAATGCTGTATTTCCTCCAATGAGGCTTGTTTTTCAACCTTGAAATCATCCACTTGAAAAGCAGACCCCAAAACCCAAGCTTTCAGAACTGGGTCCCAATATCACCACATAAATCACTCTCATTCTAAAAACTATACAATTAATGGCCCCAAAAGTTACTTTACTAGAGGGCTTCAAGGCAAGGCAAAGTTTCTCATAATACCCCCATCCACCCTGCCAACTGCTCTGCATCTCTCTTCCACAGGAACCCATAACACTTCACCCTTCAAATCCTTGGGACAACCTCAGCAGCATGGAGTGGCCAAGCAGAGCCCAATGGGATGGGGAAGGAATTTGGACACAGACCCAGCAACAATGAACTTGTTCATTCCTCACAAATGCAGTCCAATAAGAGGCTGCATTAAACTTAAAAGCCAACCTTTCTGCTTCAGATCCCTGGATACAAAAGATTTTTAAAAATCTGTATAATTTGAACCAAAAAAGGATGGTTATTAAAAATAAACCAAGAAATACCCAGAAATGGGTTTCCAGTGAAAGTCTGGTAGAAGAGGGATTCTGATCTGATTAAACAATCTAGATACCACAGCCCCTCACATAAACACTCTTCAAACTCTTTTAAGTAGACAGCATTTCAAGGCAGACATCAAAGTGAAAATATCTTTGAAAGGAAAACAGTGACGTGGCTGGGAAACTGTGTTCATCTTGGCGAACATTTTTTTCCACCCACCACAATCTTGGACTTTCTGGGAAGGTCACCGGTTTTCTAGTCAGAAACATTCTTGAAGTCGTCAGGAATGGAGGAAGAGACACTCTGAGAAGGTGTGTTTCCGGTTCTGTATCTGGAGCTCAGGAGCCAAAGAGCCTGGAAAAGTCAGAGGGCAGAAAATCCATGAGGATGGGAAGCGGTTGCCTTGAAAACACTTTCAGGAAATATTTTCTGGTTACTATCACTAAGATTATTTTACATCATTTTCTGATTTTGTAAGTAACTCTGTTACACAACAATGTGAACACACTTACCGCTGCCAAACTGTACACTTAAAAAAAAAGTAACTCTTTTAAAAAGTATCTACTTGGTATGAATCTGTAACATTTTATTTTAGCCCATTCTCTATCACTGCAAGTCAGTGGTGACTTTCATAAATAAAAAGACCTTTGAGTAAACAAACGATGATTAGAGATAACTCTGTTAACTGAAGAAAATCTGGAATAGAAAAGGCCTAGAAACTGTATAAATGTTCATGAAGTTTGGGAATAGGTTATGATACAGGCCTACAGGGGAAAACCACAGAATTGTTAAAAAGATACACAGTTGGCCCTTGAACAACACAGGTTTGAACAGCGCCAGCGCACTTATACGTGGATTTTTTTTCAATAGTAAATACTGTAGTACTACACAATCCAAGGCTGGTAGAATCTATGGAAGCAGGACTGAAGATATGGACGGACAACTGTAAAGTTATACTCAGATTTTCTACTCTGAGGTGGGTTGGCACCCCTAACCCCCGTGTTGTTCAAGGCTCAATTGTATATGGGAACTCTCTGTGTTACCTTTACAACATTTCTATACATCTAAACTCTTTCCAAAATAAAAAGGTTATTTGAAAAAATAACAACAGATGGGGCAGGAACAACTGGTTCACCACATGCAAAAGAATGAAGTTGGATCCCTACCTCACACCATATATGAAAATTAACTCAAAGTGGATCACAGACCTACTATTAAAACTATAAAACTTTTAGAAGAAAACTTAGGTGTAAATCCTTATAATCTTGTGTTAGGCAATGACTTCTTAGCTATAACACAAAAAGAACAAGCAACAAAAGAAACAGATACATCGGACTTAATCAAAATTGTAGAATTTTGCACTTCAAATGACACCATCAAAAAACTGAAAAGACAATCCACCGAATGGGAGGAAATACTTGCAAATCATATATCTGATAAGGGACTGGTATCCAGAACATAAAAAGAACTACAATTCAATAACCTAACAAAGAAATGGGCAAAGGATCTGAAGACATTTCACCAAAGAAAATATACAAATGGCCAATGAACACATGAAAGCTCAATGTCATTAACCATTGGGGAAATGCAAATCAACCTTCACATCCACTAGGATAGCTATAATAAAAAAAAACCTGACAATAGCAAGTATTGGCAAGGATGTGGGGAAACTGGACCCCTCATACCCTGCTGATGGGAATGAAAATTGCTGCAGCTACTTTGGAAAATAGTCTGGCAGTTCCTTGAAAGGATAAATATAGTTACCATATGACCCAGCAATTCCACTCCTGGTTATATACCAGAGAAGTGAAAACTTAAGTCTGCACAAAAACTTGTACACAGATGTTTATATCAGCATTATTCAAAATGGAAACATTGCAAATATCCATCAACTGATGAGCAGATAAACAAACTGTGGCATATCCACACAATGGGCTATTATTCAGCCACAGAAAGGAATGAAATACTGATAAACATTACAACATGGAAGAGTCTAGAAGACATTATGCTGAATGAAGGAGGCCAGACACAAAAAGCCATATACTGTATGATTCCATCAACATGAAATACCCAGAATAGGCAAATCCATAGAGACAGAAAGGAGATCAATGGTTGCCCAAGGCTGGGGGAGGGAGGAATGGGAAGGAAATGCTTAATGGGTACTGGGTTTTCCTTTGGGGGGGATGAAAATATTCTAGAATTAGAGAGCAGTGACGGTTGCACAACCATATGAAAATACTACAAAATACTGAATTGTGAAGACTGACTTCCACTTTTTACTTATTAAAACCCTTTTCCATCGTTTGACACTCTCATTTTCTCCCTATCTTCTCCCCGCCCATACTTTATTTTTTATTTTTTATTTTTTTTGCGGTACGCGGGCCTCTCACTGCCGCGGTCTCTCCCGTTGCAGAGCACAGGCTCCGGACGCACAGGCCCAGCGGCCATGGCCCACGGGCCCAGCCGCTCCGTAGCATGTGGGATCCTCCCGGAC
>NW_021145866.1:2890-19429 GCF_002837175.3 Physeter macrocephalus | reverse complement strand
CGAACCCGCGTCCCCTGCATCGGCAGGCGGACTCTCAACCACTGAGCCACCAGGGAAGCCCCCATACTTTTTTAATGAAGATTTCAACATATAGAAGAGTTATAACAGTTCAGCAAACACCCACATACACACCACCTGCAATTAATGCTTTGCTTACTGTGTATCTATCCATTGATCCATCTACCTTATTTTTCATGTTTCAAAGTCACAGATATCAGTGCCCTTGGTCTCTAAACGCTCAGACACCTTTCTCCCTGTATTTCAAGTTTTTTATAACTTTTTAAAATTTCCAATTGAGCTCAGCTCCAACAATACAGAAATGAGTACAGGGAATAGCAAACTATCCCTTGAGCCCACTAACTTCCTCAGCAGTCACAGCACGGTCACCTCCGTGGACAGTCTGGAGTAGATCCTTCCAACTCTCTCACTGGAAGTTATTTCCCTCACACACCCACTCAGCATTTATTCAATGTTTACTGCATGCAAGTCACAACTGACACCAGAGTGTGCATACAAGTGACACCCGACCTTCTTTACTTTCAAACCATTCTCCTGTGTAGACAGAACCTTCAGGCACATTATCAATGATGGTGCTGTGTCAGTTGGTCGTATGGGGGTCCTTCGAGTTACCTGACTCTTCTCCTGATCTTGGAGACTTAGGTGATTTCCAGTTTTTGATATCCTGAAAAAGCCAGTTACTGCCTCCCTGACAGAGCCCTTTCTGGAGAGAAGCTTCCCTCACTCACGGCATGTGCTGAAAGAGCTGGCCTAGGTCAGGGATCTGTAAAAAGCCACACAGTAAGTAGTTCAGGCTTTGTAAGCCTGTCAAAATGGTCCAACCTTGCCATTGTAGTGCAAAAGCAGTGACAGACATGGGCTCCATTCATGAAAACTTCATTCATGAAAATAGGCAGAGGGTAGATATGGTCCATGGGCTGTGGTTTGCTGACCCCTGACCTAAGTGGCTGGAAGCAGGAACCCCCAATCCAAGTAGATCTGGGTGACACCTAGATACTCCCAGAAATCAAAATCAGGACACTGGGCTACTGGCTAAGCTAGCCTTGGGCTGAGCTGGGAGGTCACAAAGCCTGAGGCTACCATCCTGGTCACAGGCCAGCAGGTAGAGCAGTAAAAGTAGCTAGTCAGGTAAGAGAGGACGATGAAGCCAAAGGACAGAAAAGAACAAAATGATGAAAATACACCGAGTTCTTCTCTGCCCCAGGACCTTTGCCAATGCTGCTTCTGGTGCTACCATGCCTCTCTCCAGCTCTGCAAATGGCAGGCTTCCTCTCGTTCTGTAGGTCTTGATTTGAATGGCATCTTCTCAGAGAACCTCTCCCTGACCCTGCTAAACTGGGAGCCCCCTTCCAATTCTCCACCTCACAACTGATTTTTCCCCCTATTTGCTTATTTTACATCCCTGTTATTCTGTGTATTCGCTGAAGGCAGGGACTATGGCTATTTTGGTCTCAACTGTAATCCCAGAGCACAGCCCTCAAAAGACAGTTTTGAATAAATAAATGAATAAATGGATAGGTGGGAATCTAGAGAGACAAAGGCTGGAGGAGCCCCCCAGTACTTCTACTTCCTTTGAGAGCTAGTTATACTTCCTACACTCTTCTGCAAATTCCTTGATCTCTTCATGAGCCCTCTCTGTACCTAGGCATGTCTCATCTGAGCTCCTAAAAAGGGCCTCTCTGGGCATACATGACAGCCCTCATTCTGGGCTCTAAAATACTCTTCAGCAGCACAGAAATCCCTCCTCCCCGATCTCCTAAGTCCTGGAATCATCCCCTCAAACAGCCACTGGGCTGGCACAAGAACCGCACAGCAACCCCAAATTCAGCATCTCAATGACTCAAGACAGCCAACTTTCCACTCTCTTCCTCTTTAGGGGAAGCACATGGAGATGGGCACAGCCTGGCCCAGAACCCCAGATTCTCCTTGTTTTTTTCCCTGAGTCTGTTTACTAGGAGTCTCATAATTCACTAACAGCATGGTCCTGCAACTGAAAGGAAAACCAATCCAACTGGATACTTTTAGCCTAATGAGAAAATAAAATAGGCATAAAAAACAGAAATAAAGCCTGAATACAGTTCTGCTGGCTTCCAGCAGGCTGGGAGCAAGACCCGGCAGCATGCTGGCCTTTCAAGACGTATTTTCCACTTTGGCCAATGCCAAGTATAGGCTAAGCACAATCAACAGAGCTGGCAAGAGGTGATGGAGCCATGGGCTCAGGGGAAGGCATCTCTTGGCAGCCTCTGCTGAGGCACCAGGCACAGCCAGGACTTGAAGAACACCATGTTCCAGTCGAAGTTCCAGCCTGGACTGCAGTGACATAGTTTAATTCCTATAGACCCCAGTTTCCTCTCTAGTGTGGAGAGTTCTTACTTTGAAAGCAGAAAGCATGACACAAAAGTGCAGACTGGGAGGACAGAAAACGACCATCAGAGGGTCATTCTGGAGAACGACCCTGAGGATAATGACAATGAAGGAGAGAGGCGGGCTGGACTTACACGATCATGCAGAACATCATGAAGACATTCCATAGGGCAATGAAGATTCGAAAATATCTGAGGCTCAGCAAGAACTCCCGGATGTTGTCACCTGGAAAGTCAGAAAGCATTTTCACAAGCAGTGCTAACATTTCTGTTGTCACGGCTGCAGTGTGCTTCTGCCCACCCCACACCCACTGCCCCCATGTTCCAATGGCAGCATGGCTTTTCATTTGGGCCGCCTCTGTTCCCCAGCCCTGAGCACTCAGGCTGTAGCTGCCACTGACCAACCCCCTGGGAGGACCAAGCACTCAGCCTCTGACTGGCTCAGGGAAGGGCACATGACCCCAGTCTGTCCAATGAGAGCCAGCCCTGGGACTTTTGCCCGAACTACCGGGAAAGAGGCACTTGCTTTCTGCCAGGCTAGCTGGACTGCAAAGGTGTAAGCCCAGTCCTCAGTCCTCTTAGGCAGGGTGCAAATCATGGCCTGTAGGCCAAAGCTGGCCTCTGCCACCTATTTCTGTATAGCCCATGAGTGAAGAATGTTTTTTATATTTTTTAACGGTTAAAAAAAAAAACAACAAAGTATTTTGTGAGCCACAAAACTTACATGAAATTCAAATTTCAACAGCCATAAAGTTTTATTAAAATACAGCTATGCCCACTCATTTACATATTATCCATGACTACTTTCAACTTATAGAGGTGAACTGTTGCACCAGAGACTCTATGGCCCACAAAGCCTAAACTATTTATGATCTGGCCTTCTACAGAAAAATGTTCCAAGCCCTGCTCTAGGGTCAACTTTGTCAACACTAGCCAGCTGATAGTAAAACCAACCCAGGAGGAAAAGAGAGCTGGGGAAGGTCACAAGCTGGACAGCCAGTTTAAGCCCCGAATCCACGTGTGCCCGAGGACCATTCTACCCTTTGATGTTTCAATTTGCTTTAACCACTTTGAGCTGGTTTTCAGTGTTTACAACTGAAAAAGCATACTAATTCAGGCAAGTAAAATGGGAGTTCTGCTTTGGTGACGACTAACTCTAGTCCCCTCTGATGCCAAGGAACAGAAACCACTCCAAGAAGAGGGAATTTGGTACATTAAAACTCCAGAGGGACTTCCCTGGTGGCAGAGTGGTTAAGAATCTGCCTGCCAATGCAGGGGACACGGGTTCGAGCCCTGGTCGGGGAAGATCCCACATGCCATGGAGCAACTGAGCCCGTGCGCCACAACTACTGAGCCTGCACTCTAGAGCCCACGCACCTAAAGCCCGTGTTCTGCAACAAGAGAAGCCACCACAATGAGAAGCCCGCACACTGCAACGAAGAGTACCCACCCCACCGCAACTAGAGAAAGCCCATACGCAGTAACGAAGACCGAACGCAGCCATAAATTAATTAAAAAAAAAAAAAAAAAAAAGATTCCAGAGACTCGGGTTCCAGGACCTTCCTCTGGGGTTTTGAGTTGATTGCCCAGCCTCTTGAGGCCTCCAGAATGAAATGAACGGATCCAGATTAGATGATCTACAAGGGTGTAACCCAAAGTGTCATCCACAGACCAGAGGTGGAACACCGGGCAGGAGCTCAGAAACTTCCACAGCAACCCAACATGACCGCCACCTGGCACTGCTGCACCATCCAAGCGCATGAAGAGCACAAGGTGTTGCTCTACATGGTTTAGACAAGTCCAGTGTTGTCCAAGCCACGGGGTTAGCGACACGTAGCACAGCCTATATAAGTGTTGGCCCAGCACAGATTGCAAATGTCAGAGACAGATCCGTTCCCAGAATGTCTGCAAGGCACTGCTTGGCAAGGCCCTTCTCTAAGCCCAGGATCACAAAAATGGCCTCTCTTACCATGAACAAACGCTGACTAAAGGCCACTCATCCCAGGGAGTAGCTAGCTGAGTGCAGGGGATACTGGGAGGAATGAGACACGTGTCCCTGCCCTAAGGAGCTCACAGGGAGGACAAATACTAAGCAAGTAACCACACATCTGATTATTCACTAGGACAAGTGCCATGGGAGCTATAATGGGGGAACCCGACCTGGCATGCATTGGGAGGGGGGTGGGGTCAGAAGAAGCCTCACTGGGAAAGTGTGTGAACTCCAACCTTAAACGTGAGCTGGGGACTTCCCTGGTGGCGCAGTGATTAAGAATCTGCCTGCCAATGCAGGGGACACGGGTTTGATCCCTGGTCCGGGAAGATCCCACATGCCGTGGAGCAACTAAGCCCATGCACCATACTACTGAGGCTGTGCTCTAGAGCCCGCACGCCTGGAGCCCATGCTCCGCTACAAGAGAAGCCACCGCAATGAGAAGCCCACACACTGCAACGAAGAGTAGTCCCGGCTTCCTGCAACTAGAGAAAGCCAGCTCACAGCAATGAAGACCCAACGCAGCCAAAAAAAAACCTGGGCTGGAGTTTACTGACCTTCCACACAGGTGACCTGGGCCTACATATGCCCCAGTTTCCTCCTGTGTAAATGGGGATGATGGGGGACTGGGAAGGCTGCAGCACAGTGCCTGATATATAGGACACTCTCAATAAATGAAGCCACTGTGATATTAGGGGTCAGCCAGGCAGAGGATGAAGGGAGAGGAGCATGATCTACAGGGGCAACTGCCAACACAGAGTCCTAGTTTGAAGGAGCCTAGCAGGGAGCTCCCGATCAGAGGGAAACCACCGTTCTGACTATCCTTGTCACCAATGCTCCCGTCACTTTCGAGCCCACGTGGCCAATCTCCCACCTACCATAGCTCCAACTCAGATCTATAGATCACAGCCCCAGGGGCTGGAATAGTGCCTTCCACGTAGTGGGTAAGCAACATATACAGCTGCTGAATGAATGCATGAATGAACAGACAGTCAGTCTCGTGACTGAGAGGACAACCTCTGAAGTCAGAAAAACCCAGGCTCAAACCCCAATGCTGTCACTGATTTGCTGTGTGGCCACAAACAAGTTGAGCCACATCTCTGAACCTGAGTTTCCTCATCTGTAAAACAGGAAAATGCTCCTTACCTTTTAGGAATGGAGGTGGAGTGAAACACCCATAGGAAGTACCTAACAAGGCAGCCACCACCCGGCAGGCCCCCAATAAAGGGGAGCTGTCAGACTGCCTTCAGATTCACTGCCCTTAGGGTTCCTATTGTCCTCATGCAATGCTCCATCATAACACCCACCACCTTGGCTGCAATGCCACCTCCTCGGAGGGCCTTCCCTCCACACAACCCAGCCAGAGCAGCAACTCCATTGCTATCCTCCCGACATCTTCTTCTTCACTGTCTGTTCCTTGTTTAGGGACTGTGTGTCCCACCCCATAGGAGTACAACCCAAAGGCAGGAATTACTTCTGTCTTGTTCCCTGCTGTGTCCCCAGCATCTAGCACAGTGGCTGGTACACAGTTGGTGTTCAGTAAATGTTTGGTGAATGAATGAATGAATGGATACAATAGTCATGTATAGGTCCCATTAGACTCCAAATAGTCACATGTGTCAATTTAGCAGGAAGTATATATTCTAGGGCCTCCAGGGGCCAGTCATGTGAAATGATACAAAGATAAGGGGGCAGGGGCTGGGATGAGGTAGAGGCCACAGGCCCGGCTTCAGCGGGGTCCTGCTTCTCAACTCCTATTCAACAGGTGTCAAAAGGTCGCTTGAACCCCAAGTTGTAGAATGTTCCAATTTTTCTTGAAAAATCATACATCTGAATCTTTATATGACATCTCCTGATTTATATGAAAGCTAATCTAATTGAAAATTAAACAAACAGGTCTACCACATTCTGGAAACAATAGGCTGTTCATTTTTTCACTCATTCATTCATTCATGCTGGAATGCTGGAACTGCAAGGACACAGATGAGCCAAAACAAGCTGGAGCCTCTTCTCTGGAGCTTAAGGTCAAGTGTGAGAGCTAGATATTAGCCAGGTGACAGCATACATAAAAGAAAATTATAACTGTAAGAAATGATATGAGTGCTGACCTATGCAGGGAGGTCTGGTAGGAGAAAGCAGTGGATGACAGAGGTGGGTAGAAGAAACAGCACAAACTCAGACACACACACAGACACACACACACACACACACACACACACACACACACACACACACACACACACACACACACACACACACACCCTAAAAGAAAACTGGTGAAAAAGAACTGTGAAATGTACCAATTCCAGAGTACAGAAAGAAAGGAGGCCTTACCTGTGCTGGGCTCCCTCGACTCCTCCCCAAAGCCTTGCGTGTCCTTCTTTTTCCTACAAAGAGCAGACAGTGACCACTTTCAATAGGACAAACAGACCACTTAGTCCCCGGGCCCTGATCCCCAGCTCAGAGGGGAGCTCTAGCCCTACCGTTGGTTTGCTGTGTGACCTCTTTTGCGCGGTTCAGTGATGTTCCCTGGGCCACCCCTTGCCCAGCCAATCACAGCCATGCCTGCAGCCACCGACGGGGTGGAGAGAGTGGTTCGAGGTAGCCAGGTGCGGGGCTGCGGGTACAGATTAGGGCTAAGAGATTCTCGGGGGATGGGCCTGAGGCTCTCATGGATGCGAGCAGAGGGATCCCGGGGGAACTGAGAGTCCGGAGTTCAAATCTCGGCGGCGCGGAGAGTCACAAAAGGATGGACTCCGTTGGAGGCGGAACTTGGGGCTGGGACCTGGGGGCGGGGCCGGCGGCGTAGGGCGTGCTCACGCTCGCGAAGGCGGGGCTACGGGTCCCCCGGATGGAGCCACGGTCCAACGCGGCCTACTCACAGCTTAAAGTTGAGCACCGCCCCGGCGTTCATCAACAGCGTCCTGCAGAGGGAGAATACGGTTACCTGGACCGCCCCCACCCTGTCGGGCCCTCACGTCCCATCCTCTGGTCCCCCTAATTACCCAAACAGCAGGATGTCCCCGATCATTGTTACTGCCGGCGCGTCCGTCAGAACAGGAAGCGGAAGCCTCGGGAAGGGAGGGGAGAGGAACACGAGCCGACCAATCCCGAAGCAGCTCTGGAGAGGGCTGGACCAATCAAAGACCAAGACAGGCAGGGTCCGTCCTGCTGCAGGCCAAGCCCCCTAAAGAAAGAGGGAGCGCCGCTCCTTGCTAGGAAGGCCTGGGGAGGGTAACCAAGAAAGGGCGGGGCGGAGGCATGACGTCACGCAAGGGGGCGGAGCCATCTGGGGCAGGGTTGGGTAACGGATTGGAAGCCTTTTGCGCATGCGTGAGAGACCAGCCAGTCAGAGCACTAGCACAGTAGCTTTCCCTTCTGCTGGGCTGGGCTCTCGGATGCGGCTTCTGGAGAAACGGTGCCCCCTGATCATTGAACTGCATAGGGGAATGAGTCCTGATGCAGTGGGCTCTACCGGGCATGGACGCCCCAACTGTTGTACTCCAAAAGGGCCTCCTCCTGGGCCCCACGGAAGGCGGGATCCCCACTAGGCAGGCATTACCCGGGGCGGGGGTTCCGACTGAGCGGTTCCCTCGGAGGACGGGATTCCTTGCGCGGCACAGAAGTCATGATTTACAGAGGGCTGGGATCATGACAGCTCGATAGAAGACGGGGGTCCTGACCGAATGGACCCTATGGGGCACGGGAGTATGGGGTTCACAACTGATCTGGTCCCACGGGGGATGGAGGTCCGGATCCAAGGGCTCCACAGAGGACGTGGGTCCTGATCAGCCCCACAGGAACGCGGTCCTGAATGGTCCGTCCCGCCTGGGTGGGCTCCGTGAGGAACGGATCCTGCCCCGCTCCAAGGACAGATCCCCTGTCCAACTCACACTCCACGGGGACCCCGCACCCCGCCTGGCTGGGCTGAATGGGGTCGTGATGGCCCGAGGGACAGAGTGTGGGACATTGGACCGACCGGCCTCCATGGGACTGGAGGGTCCCACCACCCGCCCCAAGGCCAGCCAGCGGTCGCCCCTCCTCTCCCGCGGGGGCAGGGTTGGGGGCGGCGCCTGGCGGGCGGGGGCGGGTCCAGTGGGGGGGGTGGCGCAGTTGCGGGCGACTGGACTCACCGGGCCGGGGGCTGGGGTGGGACCCGGCGGGCGCCATGGAGCTGCTCTCGGCGCTGAGCCTGGGCGAGCTTGCGCTCAGCTTCTCGCGGGTGCCCCTCTTTCCTGTCTTCGACCTTAGCTACTTCATCGTCTCCATTCTCTACCTCAAGTATGAGCCAGGTGAGCCAGGGCCGGAGGCTGGAGAGGACTGGCATTGCGGGGCGGGGGACGGCGGTAAACCCAGGGGTCTGGAGGAGGGGAAAGGCCTGAATCGTGGGGGAACAATCCCAGGGGCCGGTTTGGGGTCCGATCATGGGGTTCTCCCATACGGGGCCGGACAGAGGGGAGAGAGAAGAGAGGGCAAGGAGAGAAGCTCCTGAGATTGTGGCGCTGGGGGAGGGGAAGCAGATGCAGGCTAGAGGAAAGGAAAGGAACGTGATTGCTCAGAGGAGGGGGAACAGGTGCTGGGGAGGATGCAGGGAGAGAAGGTCAGAGGTCCGAGCAGGGTGCGGTCGCAGGAACTTGGGCGAGGGGCGTAGGTCGTGGTGAGGGCGCAGGCGGGTCGCCTCTGCTGGCTCGGCCAGACGTCCTGGCTGCCCGCAGCCGTGACCTCCCTCCTTGCCCTTGGAGCGGGGAGCCAGAACGGCAGCTGAGTGTCTATATAAGGGCCGGCAGTGCTGGGAGCTGTGATCAGGTTCAGAGAAAGTGACACCGGTGCCCCTTCCCCGCTGTGGCCCTGGGGCAACCTCCTCTCCCTTTCCCTGGGCCAAGGCTCTGCTGGATCTCGGAGCCCAGAGGGAATTCTTCCAGGTCTGGCCCGGATCCTTTTCACTTACTGAGCAGTACCAAACCTAGGGCAGGATGATTTGGGGTCAGCCTCCTCCCACCAGCTCCAGACCCTCATGGAGAATCGCTGGGGGGAAAACCCAGCTTCTTGGATTGTTTTGTTTTTTTTTTAATTTTTGAACCATTTTTTTAAATGATGGTAAATGGCTTCCTTAGAATGCATTCTATTTTTATACAAGGTTCAGGGAGTGTTTCTTGTTCATCTCCTAGTATTTTAATAATTCTAGCACACCAGCAAACTAAATGGACAGTAGAATTTAGCTTTAGAAAAAAGACCAATCACCCGAAACTTTGTGATCTTTTCTCACACTTAGATGTAAATTATCACTATATTCTCTGGAAATAGCTTTTTTAAAGATGATAAAAATAGGTGCTTTTGTATATTTAAAAAAAAAAAAAAAAAGAAAAACAAACAAACTGAAAAGCCCAAAGGAAAAAGGGGATAGTTACAGTTGACATGGTGGCCACCATTCCAGACCTCACTTCTCTGCATTTATACCCCTGTAGTTACGGATGTAAATGCACAGTCTTATGCAAATAAGATCATACTCTGCCTGGCAAGTGTTTTTGTTCCATTTAATTTTAGCTCGTCCACATGCCAGAGTCTATTTCTTTAAAAGCTCTTCTGAAAAGCAGTTACTTTGCAAAGCAAAATAAGCTTTGTATTATCTTAGCCTGAACATGGGGCTGTATTTCCTGTCTGCAGATGAATTCCTGGTGGCTCAGGCCAGTCCCCTGGGCAAGTACAGAACCTAGCACACATTGGGAAGTCGAAAATTGTGAAGGGCAGGAGCCCAGTAGGGATGTAGGACACAAGTCTCGGAAGGAAAGAGGTCTCTGGGCTGGCTGGGAGCATGCAGAGGGGTTGGGATATTTCTGCTGGAGTCACAGAGTAAATCACCTGAACTTGAAGTACTGCAGCCTGAAGGTTCCTGAAGGCTGAAAGGGTTCAGTGGTTCTGAACCCCAGCAGCACATTAGAGGCTCCTGGGGGTTCTTAAACCCCCATCTCATCTCCACTCCAGACCAATAGAATCAGAATATCTGGGATAGGGCCCTGGCATGCTCATGTTTCAAGCTCCCCTCCCCCAAGGATGCTATATGCTGTCAAGGTTGAGAACCCCCTGCTCTGATCAACATTCAACTCCCTCCTTTCATAACTGGGGAAATAGGAAATAAAGGCTAAGCTAATTTACATACACAATGAGCCTGTGGTCCCATGGCTGGTAGATGACAGCCTTGGGATTCGAACCCCGGTCTGCTTGATCCCAAGAATCACTGCGATTGCTCTGGGGTACTTGCCTACCCTTAGAAAAAGGAGGCATTGGACTTAGCTGTTAGTCGCCCAGTTTGGTATTCCTGCTAAGCCTCTCTAAAAGTTTCTTCTCAGAATCCGTGTGCTGATTGCAGGACCAGTTACAGAATATGTGTGACCCCTTGTACAGAAATTAAGAATTTTGTGAACCTGAGAGCCAAGCTGGCTTTAAGGAATAATCTTCAAATTGGGAGTCAGTTCTGCCTCTCACAGTGAGTAAACACCAGGCTGGTTGCTTTGCTTACGTGAGCTTCAGTTTGCTCATCTGTGAAATGGGCTCATTGGTAAAAATAATCCTGGACTCCCTTTCCTGGCTATTGTGAAGATCTATTGAGAACTTTGTCAGTAGTCAGATCTAAGGCACTTGTGAGAGGTAGTAGAATTATTTGTAAGGCATGGGGCAATGTGTTTTCCAGGATGCAGGCATTTTCTGGGTCAGGCTTTTGTGAGAATCCTGAATGAGGATGAAGCACAAAGTGTGGTCCTAAGGTGAACAGCATCTGTGGCCCCTGGTTAAGAAATGCAGAATGCCAGGCTCCCCACCAAGACCTGCTAAAACAGACTCTGCATTTGAACAAGATCCCTGTAAGCATACTAACATTTGAGAAATGATGGTCTAAAAGAGGCTGGAGCTCCTTAATAGGGCAGGGAGGGCCAGGTCTGGCTCACCTCTAGGACCCTGAGCTCTATGCAAGAAGAAAGAAAGAAGTCGTGGATGCTGGCGGCATGATTGAAGGAATGAGTGAATGAATGATTAAATGACAATCCTGGCTACCTTAAGCCCTGACCCATGCAAAGAGCCTTCCAGACCAGTGGTTCTCAAGTGTGGCTACACATTAGAGTCACCTGGGGAGCTTTTAAGACTCTTGTTGTCCAGGTAGCACCCCTTTATCATTAGAATCAGAATCGCAGGGGGTGGTACCAGCATCAGTATTTTTTAAAGTTCCCCAGATGAGAACCGGCTCTGCACCAGTGTTTCCCAACCTCAACACTAATGACAGAGACAGATCATTCTCTGTGGCAGGGGCCGTCCTGTGAATTTCAGGACGTTTTGCAGCATCCCTTGCCTCAACCCACTAGTTGCCATGAGCACACCCCAGCTGTGACAATCAAAAATGTCCCCAGGGGGCTTCCCTGGTGGCGGAGTGGTTGAGAGTCCGCCTGCCGATGCAGGGGACACGGGTTCGTGCCCAGGTCCGGGAAGATCCCACATGCCGCGGAGCGGCTGGGCCCGTGAGCCATGGCCGCTGAGCCTGCGCATCCGGAGCCTGTGCCCCGCAACGGGAGAGGCCACAACAGTGAGAGGCCCGCGTACCGGAAAAAAAAAAAAAGTCCCCAGGGAATTCCCTGGCAGTCCAGTGGTTGGGACTCTGCGCCCTCACTGCTGAGGGCCCGGGTTCAATCCCTGGTCGGGGAAATAAGGTCCCACAAGCCATGTGGTGGGGCCATAAAAAAAAAGAAAAAAGTGAAAAAAAAATGTCCCCAGACATTGCTGGTGTCCCTGCGGGGGGACACACTTACCCCCACTTAAGACTCATTGGGGCTTCCCTGCTGGCGCAGTGGTTGCGCGTCCGCCTGCCGATGCAGGGGAACCGGGTTCGCGCCCCGGTCCGGGAGGATCCCACATGCCGTGGAGCGGCTGGGCCCGTGGGCCGTGGCCGCTGCGCCCGCGCGTCCTGAGCCTGTGCTCGGCAACGGGAGAGGCCGCAGCAGGGGGAGGCCCGCGTACCGCAAAAAAAAAAAAAAAAAAAAAAAAAGACTCATTGATCTAGACTGAGTCTCAAACCCTAATGCTTCCAAGGGCCAGGCAGGTCATATATGGAAAACAATAAGACAGCCAGGTGAGGACCGTCCCCAGGTGAGATCCAGCCATGTGCATCTCTCCCTGATTGGGGCTAGAACCAGCAGGACTAATTTTTCAAGGGAAGCTAGAAATGTGATTTGCAGCTCCCTATGTTTATATGTTAGCTATTTGAACATGTTTTTTCTTTTTTAAAATTAATAGACAGTTTTTTAGAGCAGTTTAGATCCACAGCAAAGTTAAACTGAAAGTAGTTTCCATATACTTTGACTACCCACCCACATCAACCTCCCACACAGCCTCCACCACCATCAACATTCTGCACCAGAGTGGAAACATTTGCTATAGTCCATGAACAAACATTATTGTCAACACCATTATTGTCATATTACCATTATTATCAGGTATTATCAACATCATTATCAACTAAACTCTGCAGTTGACATAAGGGTTCCTTTGTGTTGTACATTTTATGGATTTTAACAAGCGTATAATGACATGTATCCATCATTGTAGTATCATGCAGAATAGTTTCACTACCCTCAAGCTCTACCTATTCATGCCGCCCGGGCTTTTCCCTCCCCAAACCCCTGACAACCTCTGATCTTTTCACTGTCTCCATAGTTCTGCCTTTTCCAGAATGTCATAGAGTTGGAATCATACAGTATGTAGCCTTTTCAGACTGGCTTCTTTCACTTAGCAAGATACATTTAAAGCTCCCCTATGTCTTTCTGTGGCTTGGTAGCTCATTTCTTTTTAGTGCTGAATAATACTGCACGATACGGATATTCCACGGTTTAATTATTCACCTATTGACAGACATGTTGATTGCAGTTTGAACATTTAAAAAATACTGTGGGAGCCAAAGAGAACTGTTCCTTGATCTCTGGTTTGAACTATAAGCTTTTTTTGAGGGTTGGGGACTGCTCACCCTCCAGCCTTTTGAGGAGGGGCTGCTATTCCATTTTACAGTGGGGGAAACTGAGGAAGAGAGCTGAGCACAGAGGCTTGGGAGAGGGTGACTTGTCTTAGAGAAACTCTGTGAACACACTTCCTATGTTTGGACTTCACACTAAATAGCGCAGGATGGCAGCAGTGCTAAAAGTGCCCTGGGGAACCTTCTAGCACTTCCTGGCCATCCACAGACAGGACACTGACCCCCGGAGAGGGAATGTTGTGGAGCCCATCACGGGTCAGAACGAGGGTCCTGATAGGGGTTTCTTCCTTCCTCCTTAGGCAGACCTGATTTTTATAAGTCCATCCACTAAAATTTCCACCCACGGGTACTTTCCATTTCAGTTCAGTTGCAGAAATAACTCTCATATAATTGTTAAACACTAAGCAATTTCTTTCCATCTTCACAGATGCCCTCTGAAATGAATGATAGCGCTGGGTGACCAACTCGCCCACATTCGCCCAAGACAAGCACCCAAAGTCTCAGAAACCCCTCAGCCCCAAGCAAACCAGGACAGTTGGTCACTGTAGACAGCATCCTCATTCTACACATGACTAAACTGAGGCCCAGATAGGGGAGTGAGCAACCAAGCTCACCCAATGAGAGGGGAGTGCTTTGGTGGCAAACCTGGAATTGAAACCCACATTCTGCTGCTTCTTGGTGCTGCCCCAAGTACTCAGCAAGAGAAACCAAAAAGAAGCATGGCAAAGGGAAAGAGCCAGGGGTCAGTTTCTTGACCACTGCCTTGCTGTGGATCCTTGGGGCAGGACATCCCCACCAGCCTCAGTCTTCTCATCTGTAGCAATGGGGAGACTCATCCCGTCCTTCTAGGGTCGCTGGGAGGGTATTGATAATGAAAAGAAGCTCAAAGACATAGAAAACAAAATTGTCGTTGCCCAAGGAGAAGGGGGGCAGGGATAAAATAAGAGTATGGGAGTGACAGATACACACTACTGTATATAAAATAAACAACAAGGGTTTACTGTATAGCACAGGGAACTATATTCAATATCTTGTAATAACCTATAATGGAAAAGAATCTGAAAAAGTATACACACACACGTATAACTGAATCACTTTGCTGTACACCTGAAATTAACACAATATTGTAAATCAACTAAACGTCAATTTTTTATTTTATTTATTTATTTGACCACACCACGCAGCTTGTGGGATCTTAGTTCCCCAACCAGGGATCGAACCCAGGCCCTTGGCAGTGAAAACACGGAGTCCTAACCACTGGACCACCAGGAAATTCCCTTCAATTAAAATAAAATGCATAATGATGATAATACACAGAGCATTGAATCGTCAGTATAACTTGGTGGAGGGAGTGCTTTCATTCTCCCTTTGACAACAGGAAACAGGCTTGGGGGGAGGGGGGGCGGGGGCGTTTATTTGCCCAAGCAACGGGAGAGGGGCGGGGGGGGGGGGGGGGCGGGGGCGTTTATTTGCCCAAAGCCACGGCAGAGTGAGCAGCAGAGCCAAAACCCAGGTGTGTGACTTTTCTACCAGGCCTTACCCATAGTGAGGAGCCTACTTTGTTCCCGCAAAACCCAGGCTCCCACCCCCACCCCCACCCTCCCTGGCCTTATGGTCCCAGAGGGCACAAGAAAGACCCTGGAAAGAATTCAACCCCTGGGGGCTATTTTTAGTTGCAGAGGTATCCATTTCTGCAAAACATGGGTGCCTCACCTGACCCGGCCCTTGTAGGACCCACCAGCTGCTCGAAAGGATTAACTCTCAGCTGGCGGCGTTTTAAATAGCTGCCCCAGAGGAGAGAAGAGGGCATTCGGCTTCATAATGGAGGAACTTGGTAGATGTTGAGACTCAGGATAACCTCGAGGGTGGGGAGAAGATGCGCTTTGGGCTTGTGACTCCAGGGTGAGATTGAGGAGGGAAAATTTGATTCCAACCTCTACTAGGAGTTGGGCAAAGAAGGGATTAGGGTTCCCACCTGACAGAAGGAAAGAGCTGGAGAAAAAAAAATGATTTGTCCAAGAACACGTGGTTAGTCAATGGGGGTGGTAAAGAGAAAGGGAAGAGTGTTGCTGACGTACTCTGAAACAACTTTTATGAGACATGTTTCCTGATTATAAAATGTATATGCAAGAAAATGGATAAATAACTTGCAATCTGTTCCTATGATGGAGTACTATACAGCAGTGAAAATGAATATTACCCTTGAAAATATTGTGCTCAGTGAAAGAAGCTAGATGCGAAAGGCCATGTCTTATGATCCCACCTATATGTAATGTATGAGTTCAAGAATATTTTTATCACTTCAAAAGGAAGCCCTCTCCCTATTAGCAGTCACTCCCCATTCCCCCCTACCCCAGTCCCTGGCAACCACTAATCTGCTTTCTGTCTCTATGGATTTGCCTGTCCTGGACATTTCATAACAATGGGATCATACATTAATGTGGCCTTTTGTCTTTGGCTTCTTTCACTTAGCATGTTTTTGAGGTTCATCATATTGTATAGCATGTATCAGAACTTCATTCCTCTTTAAGGCTGACTTGTATTCCACTGTGTGGATGGACCACATTTAGTTTATCCATTCATCTGTTGATGGACATTTGGGTTATTTCCACCTTTTGGCAATTGTGACTAGTGCTGCTGTGAACATGAGCATGAATCTTCCAGAACCTAGTGGTGGGTTCTTGTGCATAGGGCAGCATGGTACCATGCTGCCTACCCTAGGCTATGAGACCTCTTGTTCCTGGACCCCCATCCACAGCCATCAGAGAGGGGGCAGGCAGTGAGGGGCCCACGAGGGGGCTTGGTACAGACTGTGGAGCCTAGTGTGATGAGGTGAGAGAGCACCCCAAGTCCTTCTTGCTTATCAGCTTTAAGGGACCCTTGTTTTTTTGCAGTTATGGTGATTAAATATTTCAAACATACAGAATAACTATCCCCACTGATACCTCCGTACTCTCTACACAGACTTACCAGATGTGAATGTAGATTTGCTTCAGATCTGTTTTGGGGTTTTTTTTTTTTTTTTTTTTTTTTGGGGTACGGGGCCCTCTCACTGCTGGGGCCTCTCCCATTGCGGAGCACAGGCTCCGGACGCGCAGGCCCAGCGGCCATGGCTCACGGGCCCAGCCGCTCCGCGGCATGTGCGATCCTCCCAGACC
>NW_021145866.1:0-2759 GCF_002837175.3 Physeter macrocephalus | reverse complement strand
CCCAGCCGCTCCGCGGCATGTGGGATCTTCCCGGACCGGGGCACGAACCCGTGTTCCCTGCATCGGCAGGCGGACTGTCAACCACTGCGCCACCAGGGAAGCCCCAGATCTGTTTTTTTTTTCGTTGTTTTTTTTTTAAAGAAATAGTGGCAGGCAGAGCCAACCCCATCCGTTCCTTTCCCTCCCTCTCTAGATGTGACCACTGCCCTAAAGGCAGCCTATATTCTTCCCATGCCTGTATGTATCCCTTTACCACTGTTTATATATCTATGAACTGCTTGGAGCATTTTGTGTTGTTTTACATATATACATAAAATATACATAAACATATCATTTTGCAATCTAACCTTTTCACTCGGCAATACGTTATGGGATTTATCCATGTTGATACATCTAGAACAGGGGTTCTCAGCCAGAAGGGAATTTGTCCTCAGGGGATACTTGGTAATATCTGGAGACATTTTTGGTTGTCACAACCAGGGTGGGGGTGGGCTACTAGCCTCCAATGAGTGGAGGCCAGGGATGCTGCTTGACATGCTGCAGTGCACAGGATGGCCCCCACTGCAGCAGAGAATGATTCTGCCCCATACATCAGCAGTGCTAAGGGTGAGGAGCCCGGATCTGGATCTAATTCATTTTAAAATATCTCCTCTGCGATGTTACATTTTGTGTGACTCTACTTCCTCACCAAGAAACAGTAGACTCCACTTTTCTCCTGTTGTAACAGTATGGCAGTGAAATCCGCCTCCCCATGTCTCTTTGCCCACATGCACTAGTTTCTTTTGAGCAAATAGTGAGGAGCAGAATTGCTGGGGCACAGGCGACTCACAGCTTCCGGATTCCTCAGTATTGTCAAATTGCCTCCAAGCTGGTTATGCCTATTGACCCTCCCAACTGTGTGTATACAAGGGAAACCTGGGCTTTTTCCCTCTGGAGGAGGGGCAGATAGTCCTCTCCCCACTTCTCTGTGAGGTTGACTGATTTGAGAAGAAGGCAGCTCCCTCTATGGAGTACAGTGGACTTCATGTTTCTTTTCCCCAACATGGGCTTAGAACATTGGACATCAAACCCAGGAAAGAGGCTTGGATGCCATGTTGAAAGGTGTGGGGTCTGTGTGGCCCTGGCTTGGTCACTTGCTTTGCTGGATATCCAGCCCATGCCGACCTGACCAGTGTATCTGGCATCGAGTGCCCCTTAGCTCTTAGGTTTCCTCTCTCCTCCCCCTTCCACCTTCTCCCATGCTCTCCCTTTGCCTGGATCATCTTTACCCCTCCACCCTCATCCTCTAGGAAATCCCTGCTCATTGTTCAGATCTCAGCTTAAGTGACACTTCCTAAATGAAGTCTGACCTCCTCAGCTAGGACAGTTCCCCAATTAAACCCTTCAAAGCACCATGTGTCTCTCCCTTATGAGGTTTAACCTTCATTTGTGGGATTATTTAACCACGTTGCCTCTCTACCACACTATGGGCCCCACAAAGGTAATGCCTGAACCACCTCTTGCTTATTGCTGCATCCCCAGTGCCTAGCAAGAGCCCAGCACATGGTCAGAGCTCAAAAATACTCACTGAATGCCTTGGTGATCTTGGGTAAGCCATTGACCTTGGGGAGACTCTGTTGCCTCATCTGTCAGATGCTATGTTAATTTCCTAGGGCTGCCATAACAAATGACCACAAACTAGAGGGCTTAGAACAACAGAAATTTATTCTCCACAGTTCTGAAGGCCAGAGTTCAAAGTCAAGGTGTCTGGTTCCTCCTGGAGGCTCTAGGGGAGGATGCTTCCATGCCTCTTTCCTGGTTTCTGGTGTCTTCCAGCAATCCTTGGCATTCCTTGGCTTATACATACATTACTCCAGTCTTTGATTCTGTCTTCATATGGCCATCTGTATGAATTTCCTTTGGCTGCCATAATGAAGTACCACAAACTGGGTGGCTTAAAACAAATGTATTGTCTCACAGTTCTGGAAGCTAGAAATCCAAAATCAAGGTGTCAGCAAGGCCATGTTCTCTCTGGTGGTTCTAGGAAGGAATCTTTCTATGCCTCTTCCTAGCTTCTGGAGGTGGCTAGCATCCTTGGGGTTCCATGGCTTGTAGATGCATCACTACAGTCTCTACCTCCTTGTTTATATGGCCTTCTTCCCTGTGATCTGTCTCCTCTTATAAGGAACACCAGACATTGGATTAAGGCCCACCTAATGACCTCGTCTTAACTTAATTACATCTGCAAAGACCCTATTTCCAAATAAGGTCACATTCACAGATACCAAGGGTTAGGACTTAAACATATCTTCTTGTGATTTCAACTTACAACACCTTCTTTGTGTCTGTGTCTCCTTTTTTTGTCTTTTATAAGAACACTCTCATTGGATTCAGGACATACCCAGATGCTCCAGGATGATCTCATCTCGAAATCCTTACCTTATTTGCATCTGCAAAGACCCTATTCCAAATAAGGTTCTGATGGACATAAATTTGGGGAGGGGGTACCTCCTATAACTCACTATAGGCAGGGATATTGATCCCTACATTACCTGTGGTTGAAAGCCTGGGCTCTGATGCTGAAGGCTTGAGGATGGTGTGAAGGTATGTAGTTGCCTGGGACACAATAGTAACTCAATTTAAAAAAAAAAGAAGTAACTCAATAAATAAAGGGAGCAGGGGAAGTTGTTGTTATAATGTAACCAAAAGTGCCCAACACAACCTCAGTGCCTAGGAGTGTTCAGTCCACATTTGCTAGAATGTAACCTCCATGTGGACAG
>NW_021145865.1:20797-50000 GCF_002837175.3 Physeter macrocephalus | reverse complement strand
GGTGGCGCATGATGTTTGTTTGAAAAATCAGTTACACTGAGGCATCTTATGTCTGATTCATTATGTTTCTTCCCTGTTAATGTGGCCACGATGTGTTCCCTGGTTCACTCAGATTTTAGCTGGTGAACAAGGAAATGTGAAGTTCCGTAAACTCACGATACTCCTTTGACTTCCAAGTAAAACATTAATTTAATAATAATCAGTAACATTCAGTGACCCAGAGGAGCTCTGACTCGTGTCCGTCTCAGCCCCTGGAGAACGTGATTTCGTGTTGTCTGTTACAGTGTAGGGTAAGTGTCTATGGCAGGTTCTCAGGGCGTAGGTTCTGAAAGAATGATCCCATCTGAAGGCTGTTTAAGGCTGTTTCACCTACAAAGTGGACTCTTGAGGTTGACCCTTAGCTGTTGCGTTTGCCTTAAGACTCTGGTGGTGACCGCAGTCCTAGAGCCCAGTCTCTGCCTTCAGGGCCCAGTGTTCTCCAGCACCGTGACGCTTACCAGACTCCCCAAGGAGGAGTATTGTGATTCCTTTGGCACGCTACCCAAATTACAGGATAATAACTGATTTTTGTGTCTGGATTTATTGTTACATGTGCTGTTGTAATGGGCGGCTGTGTTCTACTTTCGATATTTATTATCATCCTTGAAATTGTAAGATACTCTGGGCTGAATCCTAACGTGTAAGGGTCGACTTGTGCCTGATTAATGTCACTACATGTTAAAATTCCACACTAGTGTGAACATCCAAAGATAACCCGTGCCTCTTTTCTCTGAAACTTCTCTGTTAAGCGCTAGGTAAGTTTTTTTTCAACTATTTTCTGTCAAAACTTGGGAATACCATGAAATTTGATTAGTGGTTTAATTAACATTATTAATTATTAAAAACCAAACAGAATTTTTCTTTTACTATGATAAATCTAGCGGTAGTTTAGAGCTATAACGTCTTGATGAACCAGTGTCATTATTTACTAAGTGTCAGGTTAAACCATATCATCCGCATTTGGCCTTTTTTTTTTTTTAACCCTCCAAAACAGCAGTTCCTCATGGTTCAGCCAGCACTGTTCCCTGAGTTCTGGGCGGTAAGAGCCAGGAAGGTGAGTAGTACGTACGCTCCCTCCATGGGAAGAGGTTATACAGCCTGATACTCTTTACACAGTGATTTGGTATTGTTTCCCATACTTACCCCTTTATTACGATGGGAAAGGGTGCAAAGTACTTCAGAGAATGAGGACAGTTGAGAGATCAGGTTTGATTAAGCAGAAATTCATGGGAAACCTTTCTTTGGTAGGCATTCCCGTCAGCCATGATGGTGCTGGTAGTGTAATCCGGACCGCCTGTGAAATGCAGCTGCCCACGTCCCCTCAGCACCTGTTGGCTGAGCACCTGCTGTGTGACAGGCGTCGCTGGGCTTGGGAGCGAAGCCGCGTGGGCCTGCCTGCCCTCAGAGCTAATGGTGTAGCGGGAGAGTAAAGCGTGTGTGCTTGTGTGTGTGTGTGTGTGTGCTTGTGTGTGTGCTTTTTTTTTTGTGTGTGTGTGTGTGTGTGTGTGTGTGTGAGGGCTCTGACTGTGCTCCAAAAGGGTGGATTCCAGGTGTTTCCTCCACATGTCTGTGTATTTGTATATACTCTTTTCTGGCTGTTTTTATTTACCATTTCATGCAGAACTTTCGTACTGATACTTTGTATCATTCTTCATCTTAGCCCGGTAGCCCATTATTTTTAACCGCGGGGTCACTGCTCCAGCAGGCACGGTTCTGCTTTCTGAGCTGTCAGGTGCTTGATTTCACTAAGTCTTAAGCCGCAGCACGAGCAGGGCTTCTAGCTTTCCAGGCTGCAGCCTGTTTCCTCTCCACTTGATCGTTCACAGCTCCCCCCATCTTAGGTGGAAGGCAACACCTTTATTCTGGATGACCCTTAGGTATCCGTGAGGAAAGTCTGTGCTCCTGCAGCAAGCCATAGATCTGAATGGAATAGGGCCTCACACGTCTCTGAAATAGCAGTCCACTGTCACTGCTTGGGGTTTGGCGGTGGTGGGGACATCACTTGGGAACCAGGCTGACAGAAGGGCTGCCATCTTCAGTTTGCGGCTTCCAGCATCACTAGATGTGGCCCTTGCCTTCCAGCTCACGGGAAGGGGACAGGCCTGGAGAAGGCTGCAGAGTCACATGTGTGGGCCACATCTGGAGGTGGCCCACAGCGTGTCTGCTTACATCCAATTGGGAAGGACAGGTCACCTGGCTGCCCCTAACTGCAGCAGACCTGGGGAGACGGGGTGGCAGGGCATTTGTCGGGTGGGAGGTAGGGAAGAGGAGATTTTGATGGACAGCAAGCCATCTGCTGGGATCGCATACTTTCTTGTGTTCCCAAAATAAAGCAGGCCGGGGTGTGAAAGATTTGCTGCTGGAAAAGGTTTATTTATAGGAAAAATATCTGTGCAAATGTAGTTTTTAAATGCAACTCTTCAAACAAATAGTTTGAATAAAATGTGTGTGTGTTTGCAGGCTATCGCCCATTACGAACAGTCAGCTGATTATTACAAAGGGGAAGAATCCAACAGGCAAGTATTATTTTTCTTGATATAATTCAATGGGTTTTGTTACATGTAATAAAAGACAGACCTTCACTCTGCTCTGGGAGCCCCTTGCATCATACCACGTGAAGGTGCACTGAGACGTCTTGTCATTTCTCTTTGGGAGTGTTTTCTTTTTGCTCTGGTTCTCGGTTTCAGCTCGGCTAACAAATGTCTGCTGAAAGTGGCCGCGTACGCCGCCCAGCTGGAGCAGTACCAGAAGGCCATCGAGATCTTCGAGCAGGTGAGGCTGCTGTCTGCGCAGCTTCCGGCAGAAGGCATTCTGAATCTTCTTTTTGAATTCAACTTTTTATTTAGTAATGATTTTTATTGAGATATAATTCACGTATCATGTAATTTAGCCTCTTAAAGAGTACGCATCAGTGAGTTTGCGTCTATTCACAAAGTTGTATAATCAGCACCGCTGCCTAGTTCTAGAATATTTCCATCATCTCACAAAGAAATCCCATCCTCCCCTCCTCCCAGTCCTGTGGTGTGTGAGTCCGTGGACGTGGAACCTCGGATATGGGGGGCCTACTGTGGGATTTGAGCATCTGTGGACACTGGTATCTCAGTGGTCCTGGAACCAGTCCCCCTTGGATACCGCGGGGTGACTGTAATACTCCACAGTTTGGAGGGGTAACTGTAATACTCCACAGTTTGTTTAACCGTTTGTCAGTTAAGGGACATCTGGCTGTTTGCATTTGGGGGTATTATGAATAATGCAGCTAAGAATATTTGTGTTCAGGTTTGGCGGGCATGTTTGCGGTTCTCTAGTTTATATACCTAGAATTGGGATTGTTGGGTCACGTGGCAAGTCCCTTTTTAACTATCTGAGGAACTGCCAAATTGCACCATTTTACATTCCCTCTGTCAGTGTGCACATGTTCCAGCTCTCCATGCTTCACAAACACTTGTTTTCTGTTTTAACAATAGCTACCCTAATGTGTGAAGTGATATACCATTGTGTTTTCAATATCCATTTCCCTAGTGATTAGTGATGTTAGGAATCTTTTCATGTGCTTATTGGTCATTTGTATACCTTCATTGTAGAAATATTTGTTGAGTTTCTTTGTCCTTTTTAAAAAATATAAATTTATTTATTTAGTTAGTTTTGGCTGCATTGGGTCTTCATTGCTGCACTCAGGCTTTCTCTAGTTGCGGCAGGCGGGGGCTGCTCTTCATTGTGGTGCACGGGCTTCTCATCGCGGTGGCTTCTCTTGTAGCGGAGCACGGGCTCTAGGCACACGGGCTTTAGTAGTTGTGGCGCATGGGCTCAGCTGCTCCGCGGCATGTGGGATCTTCCCAGACCAGGGCTCGAACCCGTGCCCCCTGCATTGGCAGACGGATTCGTAATCACTGTGCCACCAGGGAAGTCCCTCTTTGTCCCTTTTTGAATTGGGTTTTTCTCTGTTGAGTTTTAGAAGTTCTTCATATATTCTGGATATTAATTTCTTATTAGATATGTGATTTGCAAATACTTTCTCCCATTCTGTGGGTTGCCTTTTTACTCTGTTATTAGTGTCCCTTGATGCATAAAGTTTTAAGTCCTGATGAAGTCCAATTTGTCCGCTTTTTCTTTTGTTGCCTGTGTTTTTCATGTCAGATCCAAGAAATCATTACCAAACCCATTGTCCTGAAGCATTTCCCCATGTTTCATTTTAAGAGTTTTATAGTTTTAGTTCTTAGGTTTATGTTTTTCAAACATTTTGAGTTAATTTTTGTATGTGGTGAAGGTAAAAGGTCCAACTTCATTCTTTTGCGTGTGCATGTCCAGTTTTCCCAGCACTGTTTGTTGAATACACTGTCCTTTTGCCATTGAAGGGTCTTGGCACCCTTGTTGAGAGTCATGTGGCCATATAAGTGAGGGTTTATTTCTGTGCTCTCTATTCTATTCTACTGGTTTTCTGTCTTTATGCCAGTACCACACTGTTTTGATTACTGTGGCTTTGTGTGGTAGGTTTTAAAATCAGGAGATGTGAGTCCTCAACTTGGTCCTTCTTTTTCAAGATTGTTTTGGCTATTTGGGGTCCCTTGCATTTCCACATGAATTTTAGGATCAGCTTGTCAATCTCTGCTAAAAAGTCAGCTGGGATTTTGATGAAAGTATTGTCATTTTAACATTAAGTCTTATAATCTGTGAACTCAGGGTGCTTTTGCCTTTATTTAGATCATCTTTAATTTTGTTCAACAATGTTTTAGAGTTTTGTAGTGTGCAAGTCTGGTATTTCTTTGGTTAAATGTACTCCAAGTATTTTATTCTTTTTGATGCTATGTAAATGAAATTGTTTTCTCAATTTTCTTTTCTGATTTTAATTGCTCATTTTATATGCTGCAACTTTGCTGAACTTGTTTACTAGCTCTAATGAGTTTTTATGGATTCCTTAAGATTTTCTTTATACAAAATCTTGTCCTCTGCAAGTAGCGATAGTTTTACTTCTCTGATCTGTGTGCCTTTTACTTCATTTTCCTGTCATTTGCTCTGGCTTGATCCTCCAGAATGATGATCAGTAGAAGTAGTAAGAGCAGACATCCTTGTTTTGTTCCTGTCTTAGAAGGAACGCATTCAGTCTTCCACCATTGAGTGTATGTCAGCTGTGGGTTTTTGCAGATGCCTTTTATCAGTTTGAGGAAGTTCCCTTCTCCTCCCAGTTTGTTGTTTTTATCATCAAAGCATATTTGTTTTTGTCAGGTGCTTTTTCTGCATCTTTTGAGATGATCTTGTGTTTTTTGTCCTTCATTCTGTTAACATGGTGTCTTTCATTGGTTGATTTTTATCTGTTGGCCCAACCTTCCATCCCTGGGATAGATCCTGTTTGGTTGTTGAAAAGTTTCAGGGTCTCCAAGAGCACCTTCAGGTTTGATAATTCTCTGGAAGGACTCACAGAACTCAGTGAAAGCTGCTATATCACAGTTATGGTTTATTATCGCAGAAGGATGCTGACCCAAATCAGCCAAAGGAAGAGGCACAGAGAGGAGGTCAGGAGAGCCCTGAGTGTGAGCTTCCTGTTGTCCTGCCCAGACTGGGACTGTGGAACTGTGCAGACAGCACTGACTTCTCCCAACAGCGATGAGTGAAAGCATGTGTAGGGTATTGCCACCGGGGAAGAAACTCGCCTGAACATGGTTGGCCTTATTCTGCAGTCCCTCCATAGGCTGAGCTAAACTACATGGTCTAAGACCACTGGGTAAACAAAAACACTCTTTCAGTCAGGACATTCCAGGGGCTTAGAGATTACCTACCAGGAATCGTGGGCAAAGGCACTTTGGACAAAATTAATCCTTTACTACATAGTTATGGTGTGTAATCCTTTTTGTAAGTTGCTGGAATTAGTTTGCTAGTGTTTTGTTCAGGATTTTGCATCTGCATTCGTAAGGGATATTGACCTTTAATTTTCTCTTGTAATGTCTCTGTCTGGCTTTGGTAGCCAGGTAATACTGGCCTCAGAATGAGTTAGAAAGTGTTCCCTCCTCTTCCTTTTCGGGAAGAGTTGGTAAAGGATTGGTGTTAATTCTTTAGACATTTGGTAGAATTCAGTGGTTTTGCTCTATCGTTCTGTTTTCAGTTTCATTGATTCCTATTGTTATCCTGATTTCTATCCTATTTTCTTCAGATTTATTTTGCTCTTTTTTAAGGCACTGAAGGTAGAAGCTTAGCTAATTGATTTTCCTCTTTGTTGTGTGGGCATTTTTAGTGCTCTCAATTTCCCTCTAAGTGCTGCTTTCACTGTGTCTCACAGTTCTGTTACATTGTTTTATTTTTATTTATTTTATTTATTGATTTCCATGGATTATTTATCAGTGTTTTGTTTAATTCCCAAGTGTTTGGAGGTGTTCCTGTTATCTTTCTGTTGTTGATTTCTAGTTTGATTCTGTTGTGGCTGGAAAATAACGCTCTGTGTGATTTCAATTCTTAGAAGTTTGTTTTATGGCCCAGAATATGGTCTTGGCATATATTCTGTGTTCTGCTGTTGCTGGGTGATATGTTCTATAAATGATTAGCTCCTCTTGGTTGATGGAGTTGTTGAGTTCTTCTGTATACTTGCTGATTTTCTGTCTATTTCTGTTGTGGAGAGTGGAGTGTTACAGTCTCTAACTATCACTGTGGATTTGTTTATCTCTCATTTCTGTCAGCCTTTGCTTCACAATATTTTGCAGCTCTGTTTGGTGCATACATATTTAGGATTGCTGTGTCTTCTTGTTGGGCTGACCCTTTTATCATTATACAGTGTCCCTCTCTGTCTCTGGTAATTTTCTTTGCTCTGAAGTCTCTCTGATACTAATATAGCCTCTCCTGCTTTCTTTTGATTAATGTTTACATGATATATCTTTATGCATCCTTTTTCTTTAAGCCTGCCTATATTGTTATAATTGAAGTGCGTTTGTTGTAAACAGCATAGGGTTAGGTCGTATTTTTAATCTACTCTGCCAGTTTCTGTCTTTTAATTGGTATGTTTAGACCATTCACATTTAATGTAATTATTGACGTATTAGAACTGAAGTCTGCCAGTTTATTTTTTTGTTTTCTGTTTATTCTCTGTTTTTTGTTTTTCTGTTTCCTTTTTCCTACCTTCCAGGG
Source organism: Physeter macrocephalus (assembly GCF_002837175.3). Taxonomy (NCBI): domain Eukaryota; kingdom Metazoa; phylum Chordata; class Mammalia; order Artiodactyla; family Physeteridae; genus Physeter; species Physeter macrocephalus. The sequence goes on along the minus strand of NW_021145865.1, from coordinate 42,854 downwards.
GGTTTTTGATTACCTATAGTGGGTTTGGGTATATCTCTTTAAATAGCTTTTGTAGTGACTGCTATAGGTATTATATTTACATAAAGTATCACAGGCTAATGATGTCATCATTTTTTTCAGTTCCAGTGAAATACAGAAATCTTACCTTACTTTCTGTTCCTTTATCCTCCCCCATTCAATATATAATTGTCTTTAATATTTCCTCTACACACTTTTAGAAACACATCAGCCACTGTTACAATCTTTACTTCAATCATCCAACTTAATTTAGAAAACTCAGGAGGAGAAGAGCCCATTGTGTTTTCCCATATTTTGCTTAATGTGTTCTTTCCTCCTGATGTTCCAGGATTCCTTCCTGTATTTTGTTCTACTTAGACAACAACCTTTTGCTCTTCTTTTAGGGTAGGTCTGCTGGCTAAACATTCTCTTGGGGTTCCTTCATCTGGGAATGTTTTGATTTCCCCTTCATTCCTAAAGCATATCTTCCCTGGGTACACAATTCTGGGTTGACAGCTCTTTTCTTTCAGTGCTTGAAAAATGTGCCCTTACGACCAGCGTGGTTTCTAATGAGAAGTTTGCTCTTATTCAAGCTGTTTTCCCTGTAGGTGAGGTGGTGTTTCTTTCTGCTACTTTCAGAAAGTTTTTCCTTTGTCTTCAGTTTTCAGAAGTTTATGTGGCTTAGCATGGGTATCTTTGCTTTTATGCTGTTTGCATTTCAGTAAACTTCTGGAATCTGTAGGTTTATGTTTGTTTCTTGCCGAATTTAGGAAATTTTCAGCCGTTATTTCTTCAAGTGCTTTTTTAGCCACTCCCTCTTTCTCTCCCCTTCTGTGGCTCAGAAAGCCCAGATGTTATGCCTTGTTTTATTATCCTCTATGTCCCGATGCTCTGCTCCTCTTTTCTGGGTCTGTCGGCTCTCTGTTGTTCAGACTGAGTAATTTCTAATGTTCTCCCATCAGTTCACTGAGTCCTTCCTCTGTTCCATGGGATCTGCTGTTGAACCCATCCACTTTTTATGTCAGTTATTGTGTATTTCAGTTCTGAAGTTTCCACTCATTTCTTCTTTGTATCTTCCGGGGTTCCTTGCTGAGAATTTTTCTTCGTTGGTGCTTTGGTTTTCCTCTGGTCTCAAGAAGTTTTCTAATGGCTTGTGGAAGCATTTTAGAAAGGCCCCTTTAAAATCTGTTAGATAAGTCTCACATCTCTGCTATGTGACAGCTGTCGTTTATTGGTTGTCTATTTTTTTTTAATTAAATTTAATTTATTTTTTTATACAGCAGGTTCTTATTAGTCATCCATTTTATCCACGTCAGTGTATACATGTCAATCCCAATCTCCCAATTCATCACACCACCACCACCACCCCCCGCCGCTTTCCCCGCTTGGTGTCCATACGTCTGTTCTCTACATCTGTGTCTCGATTTCTGCCCTGAAAACCGGTTCATCTGTACCGTTTTTCTAGGTTCTTCATATATGTGTTAATATACGGTATTTGTTTTTCTCTGACTTACTTCACTCTGATTAGTTGTCTTTTTTTCATTCAACTTGAGATGTTCCCTTTTCTTGGTATTGCAAGTGAGTTTTAATTAAAAACTGGATATTCTTACATTGTGTTATAAGACAGGGTCTTGTTTAAACCTCCTCTCTCAGCTGGTTTTCTTTGGCACTGAAGGGGTGTGGCCTCGCTCCTGCCAGGTGGAGGTAGGGTTCAAGCTCCCCACCCGACTGCCTGGTTACCAGCAGGTAAAGGTGAATCCATGCCCGCTGGGAGATGAGGGGGCCTCTTTCCCACTGGGAGGAGGTGATGCAGTCCCCACGTGGTCTCCAGTGCCTCTGTGATGGGGGCGCAGGCTGGCTCCTGCTCTGGCCTCCTTGGCAGGAGAGTGGGGCTCTCCCAGGAGGATGGGCGTCTTGTCTTCCTCTTTGGCTTTTGCTGCTGTGAGTGGGGTGGATCAGAGCAGGTGTCATCTAAACATTTTCTGTCTTGCTAGCTGCCCCTCTCCTGGTCCTCTGGCTGGAGAAAGCAGGCTTTCATCTATTCCCTCTCTTTCTTTCGCCGCACCCACCGGCATTTATGGGTTGCTGGGTTTTTCTGTTCCAAGTCAGGGATTTATGCAAGAAAAAGAAAAACCAGGGAACTCCCTGCTGTGTTTGCCCTGTGTCCCTGGCTGGTCTGCTCTTCTCTCCACTTTTCAGTCTCCCTACGTTAGTTTCATATAAAAGATCCAAGGCTTTTAGTTGTACTTAGCAGGAGGGACAGAGGACAGCACGTCTGTTCCATCCTCCTGGATGTGGAATTCTGCTGAGTCCTTTTTAATAGGTCAGCACTTTATGTCTTAAATATTGGTTTTTTTGTCTAGTAACATTTCTGGTACATGGCTTTGGGTTAAAAGAATGGATTTCATAGCTTGACTAACGTAAGATGCAGAGTACTTGCTAAAGAGTAGATGAGGGTCAGCATGCCTAGTGTAGGAGGGCAAACCTTTTCACTCTGATCCCACTTTCTGTGCCTAGGTTGGGGCCAACACCATGGATAACCCTTTGTTGAAGTACAGTGCAAAGGATTACTTCTTTAAAGCTGCCCTCTGTCACTTCATAGTGGATGAGCTGAATGCCAAGGTGAGGGGCCCTGCAGCGTGGGTTCTGATGCGCTTCACCCCTAAGCACAGGTGCTCAGCCGTTGTCCGTGATACCCGCTCGGAGCAAGACTGTGCCGCGTACATGAAAAGCAACATGGAGGGTGATACTCTGACCCTGTCCTGGCTGTACTACCGCAGCTGGAGTGACAGCTGCTGAGGCTTTTCTCTTAAGTGAACGCCCCCTGGGGGCCACACTCCTTCAGTAGTTTTGGTTTAAAGAAATTAGGGGCTGAGGGGAGACAGTAAAAGCAGAATCGTGTCTTTTTTTAAACTCAGAAATGGAGTTGGGGTGAGGGTTGGGAGAAAAGCGAAGAGAGAGCTGGAGGTGAAGGCAGGGACAGGGCAGCCTTTGTGTCCTCGGGGTCGGGGTTAGGGCTCCGCGCTCCGGGCAGAGCCTCCTCCAGCGCGTGAAAATAGACGCCTGCTCTGGGAGGTCCGAACATTGGATCTGGCTCACGTGGTCTTCCCCACAGCAACCGCATTCGGAAAAACTGGTTTAGAAGTTTATTCTTAATTGAAATTCACAATAAACAGGTTTGATCAACACAGGTTGATTTTGATGTTGAGTGATAATTAAGTAGGATGTAAATAAATCGTACTGAAGTTAGTAGAACGTCAAAGCTTCGTTTCCTGGTTCAGTGACTCAGATGTTAACGAGTGGTTTTCTTTCCCAGCTTGCTCTGGAGAAATACGAGGAAATGTTTCCGGCATTCACTGATTCGAGAGAATGCAAGTTATTGAAAGTAAGTAGGTGGGGCTGGGATACAGTGACGTTTTCATCCTGTGAATCTGCTCACTGCGCAGCCCCGTGCCTTCCTGCTCTTGCGTACTAGGCCTCAGGTGCCGTTAGGGTCAGGCGCGCACTGCTCTTAACCTGGTGGGTCAGGCATGTTAGCACAAGGCCGGATCCCTGACTTGGGGTAACTCTTGACTTGTATTTGAAAATTTCCCCATTTTTGTACGTCATTTGGCAACATCAGTTAGTGTGATACGAAGGCTATTTCGTATTTAAAGTGTCCATTCATAGATGGAACTTTTTAGCCTACCAAACTAATTTTTCTGTATTTTTGTTCCCAGAAACTTCTAGAAGCTCATGAAGAGCAGAACAGTGACGCTTACACAGAAGCAGTATGTTCGCTTTTGGGATTTAGCATGTTCTCTGAAAGTTTACATTACAGAAACACCTTCTCCTTTTCATCGTGTAAATGCTGAACGTTTATTTGGACATTATTGCACGACACCTACGTTGTGTTTTCCAAAAGGCATGTTTTTAGATCCCGCCAGCCTTCACAATTAGACAGTTCTATAAGCTGTGCTGAATTTAGCTGTGAGGCAAATATATACCACATAATGTTATGACCTGTTGTTTGAATGTTTTCTATGGAAAATAATCTGATCCATAAATAAGTGTCAAGTAAAATCAGTGAAATCTGATCACTTAAATTTAAAACATAAAAACAAAGCAATGAGAGTTTGTTATATTCTCGGCATAAAGTAAATGGGAAGATTATTTTTACATTCATCAGTTTCCTGTTTTCTCATCGTTTTCCATCTTATGTTTATAATCGAGCGAATTTCTTAGTGTCCTTGATTAAGTCATTCATCCTGGCTTTGAAGCAACAGTGGGAAGGCGAGGTTTCCCCTTTAACTTTTGCCGCCAAACCCTTTTCATCCTATGAAAGTCCATTCTTGCATAACTTGTGGAAATGAGGTAAAGGAATTCTGCTTCCACATGTTCCCTCACTGCAAATACGTTTGTTTGTGTTCAGTGGATACTGGAGCCACATTAATTTTCCATGTCCCCTCGTTCTTATGCAGGGTCTCATGTCCTTTGTCACGCCAAACGTGCTCTTCGTCCCGTTATAAAGGCTGTTACGGAGTTTTGCCATCGCATGTTAGCATAAGAGCAATTTAGAAAGTTTTTAATGAAGAAAGTTGTAAACTGGAATGAATGATTTTAAATGAAGAAAGCTAGTGGATCTGTAAATGTTTAAGCAGTGTGGGGCGGTGTAGTTCTGTGTTTGATTGTATTTCCATGGAATGATTCCTGTTCCTCTTCCCTTAAACCAGGTGAAGGAATTTGACTCGATATCCCGCCTGGACCAGTGGCTCACCACCATGCTGCTGCGCATCAAGAAGTCCATCCAGGGGGACGGGGACGGAGATGGAGACCTCAAGTGAAGCGCTGTGTCTCTGTGGCATGCCGCTGAGTCCTCTTTAGTTTCGTGTTAGGGCCAGTGATCATTATGGGATGCCCGTTCAATGGCTTCATTTTGTTGCACATGAGCCTGATGATGTGTGTGTGTTTAAGCCGCCATGTGTGTCACCGTGCGGCGGACGGGTGGGCGGCTCCTGTGTGTATTGCGAGTGTGACAGGCTGTTTCCTGCTTGTCAGTCCGCAGAGTTTTCCGAGAACTGCTTCCGAATCTTACTCCTGTTATTTTGATACGTGCAGAGCTCCTGTTTAATTTTGCCACATATTTTTATGTCCTTTTTCCTGGACTTGAGTACCCAACCCAGTTCTAATAGATGCTTTGCATGTTCTCCGTGAACTTGCACCTGGATGGATTCTCTCAATGTGTTTAGTGTAGGATCGTTGTTAGGCATGCGTTCATGACTTTCCTCGTGAGAAATTATTTATCCTTTTTGTTATCTTGTGATTCTTTGGATGGTGCTAGTGACCAATTTCTTTGCTTCTTATTATCGTTCTGTAGCTAACGTGCATGTGAGAATCCAGATCAGCCGGGCCTGCCAGCCGCTTACAGTGGGAAAAGAGGGAGCTTCCTGGCACTGCCTGGTTATGTGTGTGGACACGTGGGGAGGTGGGCCTGATCTTACATACAAGTGCACTCACGTAAGATCTAGAAGACTGGGGCGTTTTCCTTTCCTGGAGATGGTGTCCACTTCTAGTTGGGGTGGGACCCTTGCTTCATCTTCATAGGAAGGTGTTTGAACTGGCACATCCCTTTACTTCCGTGTTCACATACTTTTCCACGCTGAGAGGGCACCTTGTGTGCCCTCTCGCGTACATGCTCACCAGGGCTGGGAGGTTATCTCAGTCGAAGCTTGTGTGTCATTAATTTTAATTTTTAATTGTGTGTCATATTCATTTTATCCATTAATTGGATGTGATGGGCTTGGTAGGCTGAGTACGGTACAGAGGTTTACTGTGCTCAGTCAGGAAAGGAACCCCAACTAGCTTCTGAGGGGACCTGCGCTTAGCTGATGGAGTTGTTTTAGCTTGTGTGTTTGAATTCTGCCCTATTATTTTGGCTTACATATGTGCTCTGTTGACCTGTGAACTTGATCCCTGCACATTATGTTATGTGCCGACATCGTACTTTAGACGTGGTCTTGTTTCCTGAATCTCCCGTGTGCATATTCTTAGGCATAAATGATTTATGTTTGATGTGTGTTAATTGCCAGGTAATGACAGTGTTGACAGATAAGTGGAATTTCCTGTGTCCTGTCAATGTTAGCTGGTATTTGAATGGTGTTTGCATTTTTGGACGGTCCTCGACTGGGATTCGTAGCTGCTGTTGGGCAGAAATAGAGGGTGTGCCCAGGCTGAGGGCTGAGCGGGGAGGAAGGCTTGGGGATGGGGAACAGGTCCGTCTGGGATGAAGCAGAAAGTGGCAGGAAAGGAAGGCTGAGAAGGGCCGGCTGGGACCCGGTCATGGAGCAGCCCTGTGGGCGGCTGTGAGGATTCCGTGGCCGTAGTTGCGGGGTCACTTGTGCAGGCAGGGCAGTGATGTCACAGTGTTGGCTGAGGGCAGCAGGAACCGACCGGAGACGCGGGCGCTCTGACCTTGGGCCCTGGCATCCGATGAGGATTCCTTCCTTCCTTCAGAGGTCTGGGATTCTTGAGAGAAAGCTGGCTGTCAGTTACGGTACGTTTTGGGATGGAGCCGCTTGGTACTTGTTCACTTCCTGTTGGAACTATGAAAAAACGCTTAGAGAGAAAAGTGGGGTTTTGTTGCTCTACCTAATCCAATGCCAACCGGCCAGAGGCACTTGGGTGAGATGAGCGTGGGGCCTGTGTCCTCCGGCTGCAGATCTGTCCCACCTGAGGGGCTGTAACCCTCGCTGCCGGCGTGCGCGCTCTGTCGTTAGTCTGGAATGTTTGTTCCCACTTGTTAAAGGAACCTGGTCTGACCACGTAAAGTAAAAAGCAAATGATGTCTTTTAAGGCAGTTTGTTTATTAGCTTTTCATCCTGCACCCCTGACGGAAGACCTGTGGTTTTGAGAAATAGTATTGGCAGCGTTTTGTCACATCAGTTCGAGTTGTTTGTGTTGAAATGAACACTGGGATCAGTCCCTGGGTTAAGATGTTTTTGTTTTTAATACTTCACGTGAAGAAGAGTAAAATATAATTGTAATGGCTAGAACAGACCTGCCAGAACGTAACAGGAAAATGAGCAGAAAACGTCCCATTAACAGTATCCAGACTTTCTCCCGTGAAGTGTTCCATCAAAGTGGGCAGTGCTGTGACTCAAGAGCCCGGGTCAGGTTTCCAGGATTTATAGATCGTTATTTATGAGCAAAGTATAATGACTATTTATGTTACAGTCCTTGTGTTTTAGCAGATCGTGTTTAGTTCATTGTCAGAACGAGTTAAAATTTCTTACAGGAAAGCTTTGCTTTTTGTGGCAACGTTTTTATAGCTTGTGTGAATTCCTTTTTTATTTAATGATTTGAAAACAGTGTTCTTGCAGTCGTGACCATGTGTGGTGATGTCCCTGTAAACATTTATCGTTTCCTCTGATAACTGTGCATTTAAGATGCCCAGAGGCAACCCCCGTGGCTTTCTCGGGGCCTGTGGCACGCAGCCTGCCTCCCGGGGCCCCGGCCTGGCGCGGCCTCTCCTCCCCGGCGCTGTCTGGGTGGGTGTTTTATGAACACTCACCCTGTGATGATAAATCCACCTTCGCCAAGAGTCTGTGTGTTTCACGTGCACCTGTACGGTAAATAAAGTCGAAGTTGTGAACGGTATGGTGAGTTTCCTGGTTGGTTGGCACAGGTCGGAGTGGCTTCCTTGCCCTGGAAGGCGTCCCCCGGGGTGCAGGGCAGTAGGCAGCAGCCGTCCGGGCTCTGCAGGCTCCCCGTGCCCTCTGCCACCCGGTCAGGGGTCTCACTGGCAGGCTTGAAGGAGGAGTGGCCCCGAGGAAACCTCAGAGTGGGAGGCCGGGGGCCCGAAGCCCCATCTCCCTTGGCGGAGCCACGGTGACTTAGCGGTCAGAGGGCCTTGTTCAGGTCCCTCAAAGATCATCTGAGGCAAATTCAAAATGAATGGTCGAACAGGCCGTCGCACCTAGGAATTCTGCAAAGTTGTTGATATTCAAGGTTACTTTCTCATTCAAATGATGTCTCTTCTGTTTCCTAACAGAAAGCTCCCGTGGTGGGTTTTGCCAGCCTCAGTGAGGGTCCCAGAGGCCCGTGCAAACTGGTGGAGGGAAGTGGGCAGTTCCCGGGGCTCAGCTGGGGGGTGACGGATGTGCCAGGCGGCCCTGTGCCCGCATGCATCTGCCCATCTTGGTGCCTGTGGACAAATGGACTTTCGCCTGAAATAATGTTACTCAGAGTGACAGGAACACCATCAAGTTCAGTCAGTTAAGGGGACAGGCACTTGGCTTGGTCTCAAAAAATGGCCCTGCTGTGGCAAGATATACAACAGGTTAGAATTAAATGGTAACTTACACTCAAATGGGTCAGTTTAGATGATCACCTTTGGCAAAACCACATTTCTGTGAAGATCACCTTTAATAAAGGTTTTACCCCACCACCCGGCCAATTTTGTTTTCGAACTCTGTACAACAAATGTTGGTTAGAAGCAGAGGCAGGGGAGCTTTGGAGTCTGGGCTGAGAGCGTCTCCCACACGATGGTTGGAAGGCACGAAATCGCCGCCTTGGGTGGCCTGACCTGAGCGCCTGGGGCTGACAGTCACGTGGCAGCACAGCACCTGGATGGGGAGAAACGGAGACACCCTACAAATCCCCGAGATGAGATGCATCTTCGGCAGGGTTTGGGGTGGCAGCCCTCCTGTCCCCTCCCGGGAAGCAGAGAAGTGACCGTAGATGGAGGAGCCTCTGAGGCGCAGAGTCACCGTGGCTGCGATGAGGCTGGGCCCCTCCGCACCACCTGGCACCAGCTACCGAGGCCGAGCGCGTGCGGTGCCAGGCCTGTCACGTGTCAGGAACACACATGCAGTGCACGGAGGTGGCGAGACTCCAAGGACCAGGGAATTAAAGAAGCTACCTGTATGAATCAGGAATCTTATTTCCGTAGAACCTAAATTCTAATAATGGAAATAAACTTAGACTTGCAAAACTATTTTTACAAAACATTTATTAACACGTTAAAGTTTTCTGTAGAATTTCTAAAGAAACAAATTCAAGACAAAAATTCTGATTGATAGGTAACAAAATAACCTATTTTTTAAATTTCTTCTCATTAAGATGACTTTACCCCAAGAAACAGTTCATTAGCCGGGCAGGTTCGTTCTCCTTTCGAGAGTAAAATGTGTTTGAGAGTCACTGTTTTGTTCTGTGAACACAAGTGGGCGACGCTGTCACAGCTGGAGGTGGATTCGCTACTGCCCCCTGCAGCCCGTGTCAGCACCTGGGACGCCTTCGGCACCTTCGGTGTTGACGTCACCACCTCAGGGGGAAGAAAGCGTTCTCGGTCTCTTCTGGCATCTCGTGCAGCTGTGTCTTCATCCCGGACTTGCGTAAAGTACCCTTCCTCTTAGAAAACGAGTGTTTTCACAGCAAGTGTAATAAATTAAATGTAAGAAAAAGAGCAACTAGTGACAATTCCCCTTCTCTTTTTACCTGGGTCACGTGTGAGTCAAAGCACTGTGCGCACGGCGACCCGGCCTCGCCACTGGATCAAGAACCAGGCTGGGTAAGGACAGCGGAATTACCAAAGGCCAGCATGAGACAGAGGCGCATTTAAGACAAGGTTGGCAGTTCCATGGTCCACTCTTAAGGCTAATCAAAGAGGAGTGTACAGAGGCTTTTGGTCCCTTTTGCCGAATTCGCCCGTGCTCCCAGGGGAACGTACGCGCCAGTGACTTGCCTGTGTCAGCGTCTTGACATGTTAATGAGAAATGCTGGGTTTCTGAAAATCACAGAAATTGTCCAAAAAACCTAGCAAAACTACCAGTACTCTGTGTTCTTAGATGATTGGCTACCACCACCTCACTGCTACTCGTGGATAAAATAAACTACACTATGTTTCAAGTGTTCTCAAGCCCCTGGCTTAATTTTTCACACCTCTTTGCAAAAACTACTACGCTGTTTTCTGCTAGTCTTTGGTAGGACAGCTTTTTTAAATTGGATTTTTAGAAATGAAAGCCTGTAGGCCACATCTCAGGTCATTTTATGACAAACTTCCTAGTTGCATGTGTGCTGTGAGCAGCTACTTTACAAGTGTTCAGTTTAGTGCCTACGAGTGGGGGCGGAGGGGGACAAGTGCAGTCATCTGTCTCTTTAGCCCCATTCCAGGGTCCCAGAGGACCTCTGACTGGCTTCAGTTCAACAGGAAAGAAACAGCTGAAAATAAATACATGGTCCCAGTTTTACTTCAGGTTGGTAGAAAAATAGCTTTAAAGTATCAGAAATAAACTTCCACGAAGAAGCCGAGCAGTAACCCCAGCCTCAGGAATGTCAAGGTCATCAAGCATTAGGATGATTCCACCAGAATTAAGAGAGGTTATGTTAACTGCCGTGTTTGTTTGTTTGCTGATAAAGTGTGGCCGAGACCATGCAGATCAGGATTTCTAAGGGAAAGCATGAGAAATGGTTTGATTGATTGATTGATAGAGACGTGCAAGTTAGCAGAAATTCAAGAAATTGCAGAAGCCATCCTTGCCTTGACCCCTGACGAACGCTCGCGTCCAGCCCTCATGCACGCAGGCGCAGGTGCAAGGCTGGGACCGCGGGGCAGGTGACCCCCGCACTGTAGTCCGCGTGAGTCAGAGAGTGGAGCTGTGTGGGCCCGGGTCCGTCTGCGGCGTCAGCTCGCTAAGCTCGTTGATGGCGGTGGCCAGCAGCGCGTCCTGGGATCCCACAGGGCCGTCCGACTTACAGGCCGGGTCCGCAGGACTGTCATTGTGCACGGCAGGCATGCTGCCCTGTACGGTGGCCAGGTTGTGAAAATGGCCATTTTCTGCAAAAGACAGCAATTTATCAGAGAGTTTGGATGGCGTGTACTCTTCATCGGGCTGCTCAGTCTTGTGCCCATCGCCGTTCTTGGGAGAGCTGTCCACGATGACGAGGAAAGACTTCCATGGAGTTGTCTTATCATGGATCTGCGGACCAAACGCAGAACAGAGAGGTCACACTGTGTCCCTAACCAGGATCCGCAGAGCCCCCAATTCACAGCCACTCGTTACCAAGTACAACAGCCTTCTCCAACCGTCAGACATGTGTCTGCCACCGTGGTCCCTGCCAGAAAGGACTCAGCATGCCCCAGGCCCTGCTTCAACCCCCTTGGCCGCCCTCACTGCAGGGGAGGGCGAGCCCCGCCTTCCCCTGGGACCCCCTTCTGGACTGAGGGCCTCAGGGAAGGGGGGGCGGGCGGCTCTGCCGTCCGGCGGCCGTCCCTGGGGGCCGGCCTGGCCGCTCACCGAGGTGTGCCGCCGGAGCGTGGACTTGTCGGTGAACGTCCGCCCGCATGCGTTGCACATGAACGGCTTCTCCCCCGTGTGGATCCGGTGGTGGCGCTGGAGCGCGTTGAGCTGCGTGAACTGCTTGCCACACTGGTCGCAACAGTAGGGCCGCTCCCCTGGGAGGGAAGGGACGGAGGACACGAGAGCTACCGGCTGCTCTGGGCCGCCCGGCGTCCCGAGCCGCCACGCGGAGGGCGACGGGCACGAGCAGCCGACCGTGCAGGAGCCCCGGGGGTCCGTGGCCTCACCCACAGCTTTCCAGTCGTAAGTGACCCTGCGTGGGTGTGGGTGTTCACTAGCATGTGCAGATCAACACCCCTAATTCTAATCTCAAGGTGTTCAAAGGTTCACACGTCCACATCCATGTTCACACATTCATACCTTTCCAGTTTGTCAGAGCCAGAAACTAGACACTCAAAAATGTTTAAATGCTATTAGGACGCACGACTTAAAGCTAAATTCCAAATAATTTTCCAGAAAATCTAAAACCTTCGGGATATTTTCTTGCCACACTGACCTCCCTTCTCTGGCGACATTCCGGCCATACCTGTGTGGACTTTGATATGCTGGTAAAGCGAATTCCGCTGAGCAAAAGTCCTGAAACAAACTTCACATTTAAAGGGTTTGGACCCAGTGTGGATCCTGTTGTGATGTTTTAAGTACTCCTTGGAAGCGAAACTCTTGCCACACGTTTCACACATGAAAGGCCTCTCACCTACACGAAGACATGAGACACAAAATTAGAAGTGACACGGGCGCTAGAACCTGCGGAGGATGGGGTCCACCCTCCCAAGTGCCCTGGCAGGCAGCACGTTCTTTTCTAGTTAAAACTGTCATAAAATATCTCTTTGTGTCCAGTGCTTGCTACCTGCTGAAAGCTGGTGTAAAATGTCCCTGGAAATCCCAAGAAAGATTCCAGTAGATTAGAATCAAAGAGCGCATTCAGCCAGCTCACGTTTTGGAAATCCAGTCATCCCAAACAAGAAAAACAGTTTGACAACTGGTTTGGTGGAACAGCTGGACTTTTTCACAGGGCTTCTGTGGGTCTCTATCAGAACAGAAGCCCCTCTTGAAGGGAGAGGAGTGTGCGGCGGACACGCGGGGCTGTCCTGGAGCAGCTCCCAGCCGCCCGGGGTGGGGTTAGGGCATGGAGGGCGTCCACCCTTCACGCTGTGCAGTTGGGGCCCTGAGGGCCCACAAACCAGACTCCTCTGTCAGGCGTGTCCCGATTTCTCAAACATCAAAACAAAACTACTGGCTTTAATAAAATCCAAATATATTAGCATGTTCATCAAATGACCGATTCTAACTTAATCCTTCGGTGTGGCCTGACCTTCCCCAACCCCAGTCTTCCATCAGACACCAATTCTGCTCATTTTAGTCTATTAATTCACGTTTAGTCTATTAATTGTCTGCTCATTTAGTCTATTAATTGACTGGTGGTCATTAAGTGGCTCATCTATCTCACCATTTGAACTTGAGGCTCACAGGACACTCAAAGAAGTAAAAATTTTTACATGGGAGCAGGAAAGAACTGGGTTAGCGTGATAAGCCCAGTACCCGACAGCTAGACTCCACACGCCCCAGGGCTCTGAACCCCAGGAGCACTGCACAAAATCAGAATAAAGAGCTTAAATGTTCTCCCTCACCTGATGAAATCGTACCACAAAAATTCTGAAAACCTCATAATTCCACCACCTTAACACATCATGTAACTACATTATATTTCTGCAGGTTTTCAATAAAGCTGGGATTCACTGTATGCTCAACTGTGCATTTTTCAAGTCGACGGCCAAACACAGGTGTTTTTCGTAATATTCAGAGACCTTAGTCAGAAGGGCCTGGGACGGGACAGGGTGGATTTACCCATTTACTGAACCACTTCCCTGGGGTTGGACAGTCAGGTTTTTTCTAATGCTCTGTTCTTAGAAATGGCAAGAAGCGGGATAATAGCATATAGCTTTTCCCATATTCTGAGCAATTTCCTTCAGAGGTCATGGCCACAAGCACACAGCACTGGAGGCAGCGGGCGTATTTTATTCATTGACTTATGCTCACTTATGAGACGGAAGAGCGTATCAGGGCTTTAACCTAAACCACTTGGCAGATGCCAACTTCTAAATGAAGAAAACTGCAGTTTTCCTCCTACAGCCAGGCAAGACATTCAATCACAAGGGAGTATTTACCTGTGTGACACCTTTTATGATAAATCAGCATGTGGTTCTGAGTGAATCTTGCACCACATTCATCACAGACAAAAGGTTTTTCCCCTGTGTGAATTCTGAAAGCACAACATTCAGAGGGTAACTCAGGATGTGTCAAAGCTCACTCTGCATTACCATCTCCTCCCTCACCTGGGGAGACACTTTGCTCCAGGAGCCCGAATGCAAAGGACTGAAAGGTGGTGAGGCCCAGGACTCTCACCCCCAAATCAGTCTCTGCCCGAGTCAAGACCGCCACATCCCCGCCAGAGGCCGAGTCCCCCCACGTGCTGCCCCCAGGTGCAGGCACAGGCTGTGCCTCTGCAGGCTGTTTATGACACCAAACAGCACCGTGGGGTATTTATAAAGCTCCCTCATTGAGAATAATCACCCACAGACACCTTAGGAACCATGGCTGACAAAAGTACCACGTGATCAAAATGTTTACCATCCTTCCTAGTTTGACGTAACAGTCTAGAAAGAACCGTTATCAACACATGAAGCCAGCCGGTCCCTGGGGTGCATGCGTAAGCACTGCATTTCAGGGCGAGGATGGAGTGGTTGTCACCATGTTTACTGAGCCCTTCCTGAGCCGGGCTATAAATGACAGTAAAAGGACAAGGAACACCCAGCTCCCACCCCTAGACTGGCCCAGGATGACGGCAGATCTAGGGGAGAGTAGAAAACTGCTTTGTTTGGACTTCAAGCATAAGTACTGAGCACTGGAAGGGAATTTATTTAAAAACTGAATGTCACCCACCTACACTTCAAAAATCAGTAACTGGAATCCCTGTCCATCCTAATCCTGGAGCTTAGATTGACTGGTGGCAGGCACTCTCCAAACCCAGAGAAATGTCGCCCTGCTGAGGTCTTCAGTGGGACTCGCCACCCAGCCGGTCACAGGACCGAGTCCCAAATGAAGGGTCAGGAAGGGGGATGGGGTCGTTGGCCCCCCTCGGCAAGGGTGGCGGGAGGCCTCAGCACCAGGAGCGGAGAGGCCCCGGTGCCTGAACGGGAGGCGTGGGTCCCCATCAGCCGGGCCCGCGCCCAGGGAGCGCCATGCCCGCATCTCTGCCTAGAGAAAGAATCCAGAGGCTCAAAGCAGCCCCCGACTTTGAGAGGGAGCGAACTGAAAAGTGACCCATCCCGCGAGGCAGCCACACCGGCCGCCTCCTGGCACGCCCCCCACGTCTCCACGTGCGTTCTGGGGTTCGAGGCGGCCCGTGCCTACCTCAGGTGGGTCTTGAGGGCTGAGGGCTGCGAGAAGGTGGCCGGGCACTCGGTGCAGCCGTAGGGCTTGTGGCCCGTGTGCGTGCGCTCGTGCAGCCGCAGCGCCGTTTTGGAGCTCAGGCCCTTGCCGCACTGCTGGCACTGGTGCCGCTCGCCGCCGCCCTCGTGCACCTGCACCACGTGCCGCTTCACGTCCTTCTTCCTCTTGAACTTCTTGCCGCACAACTCGCACGGGAAGTGGCGCTCGCTGCTGTGCACGTGGCGCTGGTGGCCCTTCAGGTTGCAGCGGTTGGCAAAGGTCTGGCCACAGGTGTCGCAGCGGTGGACCACCTCGGTGGCCACGCCGTGGTGGTGCCGCACGTGCTTCAGGAAGCTCTTCTCGTACAGAAAGGTCTTCTCGCAGCGCGTGCACTGGAAGTTGCTCCTCCGCCTCCCCGCCCCCTCCTCCCCCTCCTCGTCCTCATCCTCGTCGTCCTCCTCTTCCTCCCCCTGCCCCGCCTTCGGCAGCACTGCCTCCGCCTCGGCCCCAGCCCCGCCGTCCTCCTCGTCTTTCGTGACTGTGACCAGCTCCTTCACCGTTCCCCCGGCGTCTGGGCTGGGCTCCCGGGGGCCCCCGCGGTCCCCGGCGTCCTGCTCGGCACTCTTCTGCTGCTCTCGGAGTCGTCGAGTGTACTTCTTTTTAGGGATTTCCACGAACACCTTCCTCCCAGCCAGCCTCCCGCTAGCCCTTCTGAGCTTGGGGTAGGGGGACTTAGCGATCTCTTTTCTCTTGTCTGGCTTCTCCCTGGACTTCCTCGAGGGCAGATCTGGCAACAGGCTGTTGCCGATTCTTGCCGCTGGGGGATCCAAGGAACCCGCGATGCCGTTGGCCAGAGGGCTGTCCGCGGCCACACCCGCCCGAGCATCAGGGGCGACAGCAGCAGAGACCTGGGAGCCGCTGCTCCCTTCTGCCTCCTGAGACTCCGAGAAATTCTGCAACTCCAAAAGTACCGACTCTAACATCTGTTTCTTCAACTGAAAACAAGTTTCAGATAAGTCCAAACATTTCAGCTTTTCTGCCATTTCCAGCATTCGCTGCACCCGATCTTCCTCCACCTGGACCTTTGCAGTGTAGACGAACTCAAGAAAAGAAGCGAAGTCAGCCACCTGCACTTCGTCTAAGTAGACGTTAGTCCTCGCGCCGTCCGCAGTCTTCTCGTTAAGAAACACTTCCTTAAAAAACTTGCTGGTGGCTGCCAGCACTGCCTTGTGGGCCATGAATTCCTCCCGGACGCCCTGGTACTCCACGCTGACAGTCACGTCGCACAGGTGACCCAGCAGGCGGAGCTGGTGCATTTCATGGAGAAGGTTAAGCGGGGAGGACTTGGATTCCAGCAGAACTGCACCACTCTCCATGTTTCTTCTTCCCAGGAACAGCTTTGAAAACAAACCAAGAATTATTCATGCATGAGCAACCTCTGAAGCAGAAGGATTAAAAATTACGAGGATTATATCAGTTCTTTAGAGGATATAAACTGATTAACAACCTAAACCTAACTTTTCTCATGTACAGATTCAAGTCACGCGTCACTTCTTAGCATTTTTCTGAAGCCCTGATGCACCTTCATGAGATATTTGCATGAAAACAGACTAAGACTGCCCTAAAGTGATGATTAATGAAATACATTAAAGCAGTAATTGGCTTCTCTAGGTCATTTTGTAATTTACTTACAGACCCAGACCCCCAAACTAACAGAATTTATAGCAACAATAAATAATGTCTACTACTTTGATCAGGAAACCAAATAAAACAAAATATAATACATGGCGGCCACGGTCTGAGAGCAAACCTTGTCTACCTTTGAAAACAACCCACTAAACTACTTTTACACGAAAAAATTTCATGGAAAGTAGCCCACAATTTACAGTCATTCTCCAACCTCGTTAAGGCCCTCCTACTGGAGTCACCGTCACTGCACCGAAGCGATGCGGGGCACTGCGCCGGGGGCACAGCTGCGCTATGCCGAGCAGGGCCCCCAACCCCTCCGAGCCGCAGTGGCTCCCGTGCTGGAGGCTGACAGGCCGTCATGAGGGCTGCAGCTGCGCCGGCCGTCCCGGCGACCCTCGAGCAGGCGTCACGGGGGAGGCCCTGACAAGGTCACAGGGCGGCCGGGCCGGACTCTGGCCTCCCCGCGCACCACCTTCCCGCCGCCAGGCCCGGACCGCCCGGGGATCCGTCCTCCCGGACCCGGCGCGGACGCTCCCCCCGGCGCACCCGCCTTTAGCTCCCGCATCTGCCGCCCGCCTCCAGGATCGGCCGGGTCCCTGAAGCCGGCCTCACCTGCCCGGTCCAGCTCCTCAGCGCCCGCCGGTCGGCGGGGCAATGGCCGCAGGTGGCCGCCTCTGCCCTCGTCAGCCGACAGCCAGGCCAGCCCCGACTCCCCGGCGGCCTCCCGGCCCGCGCGTGGCCCCTGAGCCCGACTCGGAGCCCAGGCCTAGCGCCCTCCGCCCCGCGGGCCGCGCACGCACCGCCCGGCCGCCGCCGACGAGCTTCCGAAGACTAGGCCCCGGGACGGACAGACTGCCCGACGGACGGGGGGCGGGGCGCGGCGCCGGCGAGGGCGACGCCGATTGGCCGCGGTGGGCCTGGCCCCGTCCCTCGCGGGTAGGGGAGGACCTGCGCATGCACGTCCCACTGAGGAGGCCATTCGGGGAAGTTACGTGATCCGACACACGCTGCCGCCGTACGCCCGGCCGGCTGCGCAGGATTGCGTCACCCGCCGCGAACCACGGTCTGCGCCTGCGCAGAATACTGTGCCGGGGGCTCTGCGCTTGTCTCTACTCGGCGGGGGCAGGGCCGACCCACCCCGAAAGTCACGTGACCTGCGGGGCACTCACGCCGTCTCGCGTGGGTCCATCCCCGGCTCCAGCCCATGGGCAGTACAGCAGGTGGGCGGGTCGCCGGATGGGGTGGAACCCCTGGAGGAGCGGGGCGGAGAGAGAGGGCAGGGAGGTGGAGGGGCGGGGCGCTGGAGGAGGCAGGAGGGGGCGGGGTGGCGGGAGGAGGTTGCAGGAGAGGGCGCGGCGCCTCCACGTGCTGCAAGAAGCGGTTGTTGGATCCCCAGCAGCGCCTTGCAGAGTCGGCGGCTGAGTTCGTTCTGGCTGGGCACGCGGCAGGCGGGCGGGCAGTGAGGAGCTGAACCGGAAGCCGTCTGTGCTCCGAGAGCCTCCGAGCCTCGGGCTCCGGCCGCCGCTTCCGGGTGTGTGCACGCCGTCGGCCGTTTGCCGGCAACCCCAGGGTATGGGCCCTCGCGTCCCAGAGGCTTCACGTCGCTACTCCGAGCCTCCGTTTGTCCTTATTTCTCCCAAACGCCCAGCGGACCCTGGGCCGATCTCTCATCCGGTGTCTTCTGGTTCAGTTTATGCAGTGTAGACAACGTCCAGAAATGAGACAGATTCTCTGCGCAGTCGTCATCTGGAACAGCGGTCCCCAACCCTTTTGGCACCAGGGACCGGTTTCGTGGAAGACAGTTTTTGTTGGTGGTGGGGGGTGACGGTTCAGGCAGTAATGTGAGTGATTGGGAGCTGCATATGAAGCTTTGCCCGCCGCTCACCTCCTGCTGTGCAGCCAGGTTCCTGACGGGCCGTGGACCGGTAGTGGTCCACGGCCCGGGGGTTAGGGACCCCTGATCTAGAACAACCCCTCGCTTACAGTCTCTGTCATAGCCTGTAAAGCATCTGCCTGAAGCGACTGGAATGCAGTGTGGACACGGGGAGCAGGGCCGGGGTGAGAGAGTCCAGGCAAGGAGGTCTCGGACAGCAGCCTCTTTTCCATGCTGTCAGGGGGGGAGGAAAGGGAGCATTTGAAAATAACTGTACTTACCATCCTTCAGCGTCTGTGTTTAGGGCTATAAGCGCTTCCACAGAGTGGGAGGCCTTGCCCTGATGGACCCAGTGTCACTGGTAGAAGGAGACCGGGGCCAGGAAGCCTGGAGGCGGTGTGTTAGAGGACGGTGCTCAGCTTGCCTGGGCCTGGCTCCTCCTCCACGCAGGGCACATGCCACCCGCCCTCCCTGCCACCTACGGTGACACCTGGCACTGTGCCCACCTGACCTCCCTGGGTGTAGTCAGCGGACAAGCCAGACCTTGGGGAAGTGGGTCGGCCGCTGTTCACAGCGGAGCCCAAACAGAACAAAGCAGTTCTACCATCTTTCCCGCCCTACTTCCTAGCTTCTGATTTGTACAAACCCATACAATCTCTACTTTCTGCTGCAGCTAAAAAATACGGCAGGACTCTGCTGGTTCCAGAACAGCCCTGCCCTCCTCACACACCTATGGGCTCTTCCTACCTCCAGGTGCACCCAGAAGTGGATCCTGCTGTCACTCCCCATCTCAGGAGGATTTCCAGAAGCCATCCCAGTTCCTGGAGGCTGGGCTCAGCCCCAGGTGCACACGCTGAATTTAGTCTTTCTCCAGCCTAGGATTCTTCTGCCCTCCCTCACTTGGGGCCCTGACTTCCTCCTGCAAATGGATCTCCTCCCTGCAACTTCCCCCAAACTGGTCCCAAGTCTCAGGATAATAAGAACAGAATGTGCTTGATGGTTACAGAAGGTGGGTCACTACTACCCACCCCCAGTTACTGGTATTAGTCACTTCTCACAAAACTCTGTGGGGGGGGGGTAGTATTATTACCCCCATTATACAGATGAGGAGACTGAGGCACAGGGAGGTTAGCCACCTTACCCAAGATCACACAGAGAGCAAGACAGAGCCAGGGTACAACCTCCACAGCTCAGCTCTGCACAGACCACATGCCTCCCCAGCTACAGCAAAACAGAGCTGTCTCCTGTCAGATCAGGTAAACGTCAAAAGGGAACTAGAGAGGGTGTGATTAAATTGCATCCTAGAAATTCCATGTCTGGTTTGCATGAGTCCAAAAGTGAACACTGAGAAGTTGCAGTTTCTAAGATGCTGGGGGGACATGGCAGGACTTCTCACAAAAGCCCAGGGATCTAGGCCTACTGCCTGCCTGGCCGCGTCACTTCCATCTCTCACCTCTGAGCTCTCCTGGGCCCGGGCCTGGGCACGGGTCTGCCAGTGGCCGCTATGAATACTGGTGTACAAGTATCTGAGTCCCTGCTTTCATTTCTTTTGGATATGTATCTAGAAGTAAAATTGCTGGATCGTATGGTAATTCTGTGTTTACCATATCTGTTTTCCATGGCAGCTGCACCATTTTCCATTCCCACCAGCAGTGCACAAGGGTTCCAACTTCTCCACATCCTCACAGATGGACTGAAACAATTTTAAGCAAGGGATTTTTACACATTTTTACCCATACACAGTGTCTTCAGCATGATATTCTATTTATTAAAATCCAATAGTTTCAAAAAATAGTCCTCAGTCTTCAGGATGTGAGCCCAAATAAAATGTGTCCTCTAAGAAAAGCCTATATGATAATTCATGATAGGAGATGGGAAACATACAAACACATAGCACCTTATTTTTGGAAAGAGTTCAGATTCCATCACATTTGGATAAACTTAATCTGGCCACAAATGCTTTGAAATCAACTTTGCTTCAACACAGAATGTCAAAATAGGTGATGCACCGCTTTTTATAGGACAATTTCATATAAAACGTAACACCACTGCAGTCTTCCTTTGTCACTAACAAGGATCCTAAGTGTTTAAAAGAGCACATGAAGTACTTAGAATGTGTTAGAAGTCCAAGTAGACATAGAAGCAGCATATGTGGAAAAGAGCAGCCAGGATTCTGTGTTCTGCCCAAGTTAGTTAGCGTTCAGTGCTGAAAGGACTTCTTTATTTAGGGTCATAATAGCTTTAGTGAGGGACCAAGTGAAGAAACTGGATATGATTATTATAAGTTTTATCTTCAGTTCCCTTTAGAAATGCTACCTGATCAGGTTCCAAGGTAGCAAGTACATCAGGCTATTCAAAGAAGCTTTGGAAAACAAGGAAAAAAACACCAACAGCCCAATGCAAAACTAACAAAGAACAAAGACAACTCACATACGTGTACACATGGCAGAGACAAGAGAATACTATAAAAAGCAATGATAAACCAATGAATACAACAAATTGACCCGAAGTTAAACATAACCTGTGATGTCGCAGAAGTTTGCATGGGAAATGCAATCTCAGGGGCAGTTGGAATAGATGTTTATCTCCAAGTAACGCCCTGTAGTCATCCTGAGGAAGTGGAGTGAACAACTTAAAGGTAATTATGTTAGCGAAAATGTGGAAACCATCTACTCGCCCCAAAAGAGACAACTGAATAATTTATAATATATCCATGCACATTAAAAAAAATGTTTAATAGAACTTGTGGTAATCATTCCACAATGTATATGTTTATCAAATCATCATGTACACTTTAAAGATAGACAATTTGTCAATTATACTTAAAGCTGGAAAAATGTTGAATTGTTTGATGCAATGCTCAATATATTATAATGAATAAAGAAGGTACGCTATTTTACCCAGGACATGATCTGATTTAAAAGCAAATCTATAGAACCAGACCTGAAGGAACTCGCCACATCAAATTCTAAACTGCCCAGGGAGGGGCGGAGAAGCTATGCCCCGCCCGCCGGCGGCCGCCCCGCCCACCCGACGCTGAGGAGGGGAGGGGCTGGGGCTTCAGATTCCGAGGCACTCACCGCCCACTGGCTGTCATAATCTCAGATTGTCACAGTCAGTCTTCCAATTGGTCCTGGGCCGTCGCCCGATGATGATGTCGGCCGCCTTGCGTGCGCCCGGAAGCGCGCCTTAGTGGCCGGCGGACGCACGGAGGCAGCTCCTAAGTCCAGGCCTCGGGCTGGTGGTCGCGCGATTTGGGTGGGTCAGCCCGGCCTTCTCTCCAACCCTTTGGGGGGCGTCGCGGCGGCAGGTCGGGCGAGGTTTTCTTGCGCGGTCTCGGCTGTGCGGTCCACTGCGAGGTCAGGTTCCGGTGGGTCAGGCCAAGCGTATTAGGGCAGCTGGGGCTCCATCAAGAGTGAGTTTGGGCACGTCTTCACCTGCCTTCAATTTGGGCAAAATACCCGGACTTTACACTAACTTCTCACAAGCCTAGGTGGTGAGTTTTAAATGTTTAAAACATCCATTTTTGCGAGAACTCAGGATGTTTCAAAGCAGCATCTACTTGGAGACTTCACTGGTCAGGTCAGGCACAGGTCGGCCACTCTGGGGGGGAAAAGGCCACCCCTCGAGGTGCCCGCAACTTGAATGCTCCTTACTTCTGGCTGCGAAAACAGAGTCCTGATTCTTTTTTTTTTTTTTTTTGCGGTACGCGGGCCTCTCACTGTTGTGGTCT
>NW_021145865.1:0-20787 GCF_002837175.3 Physeter macrocephalus | reverse complement strand
CAGGCCCAGCGGCCGAGGCTCACGGGCCCAGCCGCTCCGCGGCACGTGGGATCTTCCCGGACCGGGGCACGAACCCGCGTCCCCTGCATCGGCAGGCGGACTCTCAACCACTGCACCACCAAGGAAGCCCCAGAGTCCTGATTCTTAAGTGAGCTTTTAATTTAAAAAACAAGATGGGCGCACTGTATAAAAAATGAAGTCCAAGGACATTCGGCAGCAAATGCCTTGTCTCCACGTTAAAACCCTAGAACCCAATCCCTAAGGACAGCTGTCCTTACGTTTTTGCCAATCCTTCCAGAAGGTCCGTGCAAACAGAGCAAGCCTATATGGAATCTTTAAAAAAAAAAAAAAAAAAAAAAACCAACACAAAGCAGTTTCCTCATCTGTGAAATGAGGTTGAAAATGGTGCGAAGTACCTTGGGCAGTTCTTGGGATGTTGTTCTCACCGCCTGTGACAACTGTTGTCAATATTCCACAAAGCTGCCTGTGACAACTGTTGTTAATATTCCACAAAGTGTTTGAACTTCGTTTTCTGACTACCAAAGAAACTCAAAGATTGTTTCATATTCGTATCACGGACAGGTCTGCGTCTCCTTTTCAAGCCCCCTTCTGAGGGGCTGCGAGCCCCTGCTGTGCTGAAGTGCAGGCCTGAATGCTAGCTTTTAACAGTCTTTTTCTTTGCGCTATAGAAGGTCCTGGTTCTGAAATTCTGAATAAAACCACAACAGGCTTGTGTGTTTGGGGTTGGCTGGGGGAGTGTTTGAGGGAGGGGACGCTTGGTGGGAGGGGAGGGCCCAGTTGCCTTGGCTGGGCCTGCAGGAGAGGAGTGCAAGAAGAGCGTGCGTGCACACCATTCCTTAGAGAGACCGTGAAATAGCTCATCTTCAGGTGAAAGCAGGAGATTCAGGTTAAAGCCTTGTCCTTTCCCCTCCCACCTGGCCTTAGTTAGAAGGCAATGTTCACACTTCATACAAGTCACGGTAAATAAGCCGACTGACCCATCCCCTGTCACACCTGCCTCTCCGAACCGGGAGGCGACAACTCAACAGTAATTGCGAGGCCGCAAGCAAGACGGTGGCAGAGGACAGGCAGGGAAGTGTCTTCATGTCTGGATCCAAGTTGCATCTGTATTTAGTTTAGGGTGGTTTTCCCAGAGAAGTTTCAAGCCCATCTTGTGCCTCATTTCAAGGAGGAAGCAGGTGAGATCCTGATGTAAGCAGCTTTTGGCAGGAAAGAGCTCTCCGAAGGGGCACCCTTTTGTCTTGTCACTTTAGCAAAGCTATATTGTCACTAACCTTAAACTAGGTGCCCCCATGCTCTACTCATCTCCTGCCCTAGCACACCTATCGAATTTTGATCACACAGTACCTTGCCTAACCTGTTGGTTCTTTCCGTAGATCAAAGAAATAAAAATGAAGAATAATTAACAGGTATACAGATCTATTCCCTAACTTCCCCTCGGTAATGGCACAAATAAACTGTGAACAAGACAGCATCTAAAGGAGAGATCACGCTGGGAATCCCCTGGTGGTCCAGTGGTTAGGACTTGCACTTTCACTGCCGGGGCCTGGGTTACATCCCTGGTCGAGGAGCTAAGATCCTGCCAGCTGCATGGTGCGGCCAAAAAAATTTTTTTAAATAAAAAATAAAGATCATGAGGAGTTGACAAGCCTGCACACTGTGGGAGATGGCTACGAGTCTGATACCCTAGCTCCATGATTAACTGACATTACGTCCCCTTTTCCCTTTAAAACTTTCATGGCAGGGACTTCCCTGGTGGCGCGGTGGTTAAGAATCTGCCTGCCAATGCAGGGGACATGGGTTTGATCCCTGGTCCAGGAAGATCCCACGTGCCGCAGAGCAACTAAGCCCACGTGCCACAACTACTGAGCCTGCGCTCTAGAGCTGGCGTGATACAACTACTGAGCCCACGTGCCACAACTACTGAAGCCCGTGCACCTAGAGCCCGTGCTCTCCGACAAGAGAAGCCACCGTGATGAGAAGCCGTGCACCGCAACGAAGAGCAGCCCCTGCTCGCTGCAACTAGAGAAAGCCCACGCACAGCAACGAAGACCCAACGCAGCCAAAAAAATAAGTAAATAAAAAATAATTTTTAAAAAAGAATTTAAAAAAAAAACCTTTCATGGCGGAGCAGCATCTTTAGAGGTGGATTTCAAGGACACGAGTCTGCCTTCTCCCCAGATTGCCATCTTTCTGATCAAAACAACATTTTCCATTTCTACCAACACTTCCCTCTCGAGTATTGATTTTCAAGCGTTGAGCATCTGGAGCTGAGTTCAGTAACACTGATGTGCTTGGGAAGTCGAGGAACAAGGTCTTTCTGGCCTCGCCTCCTGATGGGCAGGAGAAAATTTTCTCCTTAGGAGACGGCAGCGGGGATCTGTGCTTCATGTCAACCTGGTCAGTTCTGAGGCCCATTCCAGCTAAGAAGGGGCACATGTCCCCTCTGTCGCCTGGGCCTGCGCCTAGGCCCTGGCCACACTCATTTCCGGGTTCCCAGCCACCTGTCTCCGGACCAGCATTCCTCTTTATCTCTGCACCAGTACAACAGGGACCAAGCACCATGGCTATTCAAGTTGAAATTAACTAAAGTATAAACCCAGTGCCCCAGTCACACGAGCCACATTTCAAGTGGCCGGGGGACATGTCCACTCACCAGGCCCAGTGGGACAGCCTGATGCCCGCCTGCTCCCAGCACTAATGGGCCCACCCCACTCCGCTCCTTGCCTATTTCTAGAGGCCACCATACTGTTTAGAGTTTACTAGTCTGTGGCAGAAATTGGGCTGAGGGTAGGGTAACCAGCTAGTTCCAGTTTTCCTGGGACTTTCTTGATCATAGCATTGACAGCCTCATCTGGGAAGCCCCAGTCCTGGGCAAACCAGGGTGCTCGGTCCACCCACAGAGCAAGTGATGTCTGACCGAGCTCTCAGTGGGATGGGGTCAGAGGGCAGTTCATGCCCTTCGGTGGGGACACCCTGATGACATGTGGTGCTTACTTGTAGATAAGGCAGTCCTGGATTCACCTAAATACCCCCAAAGCCTCAAGTGTTAGAAGGCTCTGTGCCTGGACCCCCTCAGCCGGGCTGGAGCCCCTCTGGCCCCCCGTGCCCACCTCCATCACCCCTGAGTTTCTCAGTCATGAGCCTTTGGAAGGGAGCATTCTGTAAGAGGAGTTGGCTGTCTCTGAACCTGGGATCTTTTCTCTCCTGGGGCACTTGAGTGGGTTTTCTGAGGCCCCCAACACTGCTGAGATCTGGCCTTGGAGAATGGACCTCCTGCTCTGGGGGGGGCTCTTGCTCTCCTAGGAACTCTATGAACCCTGGGGACCATGTCCGCCTTCCTCTTAGCCTCTTCCAGGGGCCAAATCACCCAGCGCCCGAGACAATCCCCAGGCAGGGCTCCAGGCTCAGGCCTGCATCTCAGCCAGGAAAACTGACCAGGGCTTGCCCTTAAGTACAAGCTGCCCCCCGTACAGCAGCCTCTGTCCTGCCTCCTGCCCTGTTCGTGTCCCACCAGCTCTCCATCCAATCCCCAGCGTCAGGCCCCTTTGCTCTATCAGAGGGGAGTGAGATCCTTCCCGACACAGCAGCAATGCCCACCTTGCCCAGCCATCCCAAGTGGACGCCACAGCCCCAGGCTAGAGGTCCCTGCTATCTGTGCAGCCTACACATCAAATTCCCCCATTCCTAATCCTAACCCACACCCCTAGCCCGACCTTTTGTCACAGATTTACCGGGGAAGCCACGTGTCCACAATATCTCATCTGTTAATCAAAGGATGATGGAAACTTCTAGGTTTCTTCTCTTTCTTTACTTTGGAGAAATGCAGTTAGAGTTGGTCCTCAGGGTCAATAAAACCAGCATCCGATTCTGATGCCCCCCAGCCCCACCTCAGTACTTCCTTCCTCTTAAAAGCAGTTCTCCTCCTTCTCTTTGTAAGGGAGTAGTCAATGTAGCTGCTTCATTTACAAGCAATTATTAGCTAACTCCAGGTATCTCACCTGTTCTCATCCATGTAACTCCCAGCACCTCGTTAGGAGATTCTGATGTGCTCTAAAGTGTCTTAATGGACAGCTAGGTTGTTTTTGTAAAATGCCAATGCCAGCCCCACCCTCAGATATCCAGAAGTAGTTGGTCCGGGATGTGCAGCCTGGTGATTTTTCAAAGTGTCCCAACCGATTCCTGTGTGCGCAGGCTGTGAGCCCGGCTCCCGTACACCTGTGTGCACACCTGTGCCTGGGGCAGGTGCTCGGCCCTGGACCTCAGCCTCTGCAGTGCCTTCTGCTGAGCTTGTTGCCTTTAACCCTCCTTCTCTTGCTGCCCCTCCCCAAAACCTACCAAACACATCAGGCGAGGGGAAAAGAAGCAACGTTCATATTATCGTTTTATTCATCAGAATTTCCAGAGACAGGGTCTCTACTGGGCAAGTAGAAAAATAGAGAATTTTACTACTTTGGAAAGGCAGCTATGACAAACAAGTGTACGCCGAGAAAAGGGCCCCTGGGACTCGAGGGAGCACAGAGCTCAGTCTGGGGGTGTCTCCCCATGCCACTAGCAGGCCCAGTCCTGGAACCGGAAGCAGTCGCTGGCAATCTTCCACACCGTGTTGCTGGGCGAGGCCTGGGCTGTCAGGATGAAGTTCTGGTTGAAGTCCCGCTGTTTGTTGCCCTCAAACTTCACTGTCCCACAGATCACCACGAGGACCGTGGTCTGGCTCGGGGTGGCTTCATCATGAACGGGCTGGCAGTCTACCACGTTGATTTGGAACTCACTGGAAGGCAGCATCTCAAAAAACTCACTCAAGGACTCTTGTCCCGAAACGGCATTGCCGTTCCACACCAAGGTGGCCGTGCCCATGTACAGGCGGGACAGCAGCCGCCGTCTCTTGTCCATGGTGGTGTAGTACACATTCACGAACTCCTCAGCGGCGCGGCAGGCCTGGTCCACGTAGGTCTTGAAGTCCACGGACGCCATCTCTGGCCCCGCTGAGGAAAGCCTCCACTCAGGTGCTTCCTGTACCTGGGGGAGCCGGGCTGTGGGGCAGGAAGGTGTAAGAGACCCTGTGTGAATGCCACTGCCCATCCTGCCAGACAAATGAATACTCCTCCTCCTCTGTTGGTGGCAGAACAACTACACATGGTGGAGAGATGATTCTAGGCGCACACTGTTGCTGACGCCTGGTCTGACTAGGCCTCAGTTTGCTCACTTTAAACGGGACCATCCCCAGCTGTGCATAACTGCAATGTTGGATGAAAAGAAGCCGTGTACACCACGTGCTTAGTTAAAAAGCCTGAGACCCACATGGTCTGCAATGGTAGCTATTACTATGAATTTTAACGGTTTCGTTTTATAAGCTGTAGTACATCTGATAGTGGAAGGCCGCTTTTTCCTGGAAGCATGGAACAGCTGTGACTGCCCTAGAGAAGTGGGCAAAGGGACTTTCCTGGCGGTCCAGTGGTTAGGGCTCCAAGCTTCCACTGCAGGGGGCACGGGTTCAATCCCTGGTCGGGGAACTAAAATCCCACATGCTGTGCGGTGCGGCCAAAAATAAAAAATTAGAGAAGAGGGTAAAGACGCTGCACCCTGGGGAAGGGAACAGTGGCCCAACAAAGGCCAATCAGTCTATCCTCACCTCACCTACGGGGTCTGTGAGGGAGAAGGCAGGTTTCCTAAGAGGGTAAGAGAACAAATGCCATGAGGACAGGACGGGACCAACATGGTGGCCACAGTCCTCATGACGGGCTCTAAGAAGCTAAGCTGGTGCCGAGCTCCTGGGAGCACAGGGGAGCCCCGTGAGCCGAGGAAAGACAGGCCAGATGGAAGAAATTCTATGGGGTGCGGGGTGGTGGCAGCAAGTTAGAATTTCAACTGTAGCTGAAATGTCACATTTCCTTAAAAAAAGGTCCAAAAGCACAAAGAAAAATTATTATTACCTTTTTTCAAGGTATTATACAACTATTATAGCTGTATTCTTTTTGGCACGATTAAAATATTTCACTAAACAAAAATCCAACAGAGAACAACATTACTAAAATAGTAGATGGGTTTAGATTTACAAACTTAAATACTGAATATATTTTTTTAATTTCAACAATTAAAAAAAAAAATCATCTTATGAAAGAGATAAAAGATCCCAGGCAGGGTTGGGAAGGAGTCAGGCACTCTTAAGGGCTGAGAAAGGTGTAGGCCTGAGCCTCCAGGAGAGAACTAGCCAGGCTGGGCAGGAGCTCCCACCTAGAAAGCAGGGCTGGGTAACGAGCGCTGATGCGGGGTCCAGCCACCCGCTCAGGGACCTCAAGTCCAGCCTCGCAAACACTCACTCCAAGCTCCTATTTCCTAGTGCTTTACATTCGTACACCACGTCCTTTAATGGTCACCGAGAATGGATGAGGGTGTTAGTTACTGTAACAACTTGGCTAATGAGAAAAGAAAACTTACGTGTGGATGGAGGTCACACCCCTGATCTGTCACTACAAGAACTTGTTGCTGGGACGACGCGGTCCTCTCACTGGCTCCTGCCCTTCTGGGGTCCAGTCTGGGGCTCAAGGTTCCAGGACAGCCAATTTGTCATTTCCCCCTGCGGGCCCGTCTCACTCGCTGGACTCCCCATCAACCGGCGTCCACGCGATTCCCCAGCACCTCGGGCCTCCGCCTCCCGAACGCAGCTCAACCAGCTGCCCGCCCGGGCGTCCGCAGGGAGGGAGGTCGTTCCTGCGGGTCTGCGACTGGCCCAAGACCCGCTGCGGGACCAGCCGGCATCCCCACCACACGGGGGCCACCTACCTGCGCTGGGGGGTACCGACCTACGCGGGGGTCACCTACTTGAGCAGGGGTCACTTACCTGCAGGGGGTCACCTACCTGCGCAGAGATCACCTACCTGCGCTGGGAGGGGATCACTTAACTGAGTCGGGGGCACCTACCTGCGGGGGTCACCTACCTACGCGGGGGTCATCCATCTGCGCGGGGGTCACCTACTTGAGCAGGGGGCACTCACCTGCACGGGGTTACCTACCTGCCCAGAGGGCACCTACCTGCGCTGGGTGGGGGTCACCTACCTGAGTGGGGGGCGCCGACCTGCGTGGGGCACCTACCTACGCAGAAGTGACAGCGGGGCGGCGGCCCTAGTCAGCACCGGACAGTTTGGGCCTCAGTCAGCCGGGTAGGCGTGGGCGAAACGACACGGGTCGGCGCAGGTCGGCTTGGGCGGCTCCGGTCACGCGGGCCGCGGCACAGCGGACTTTTGGGCCGGGCCCGCCGAGGCTCCGTGCTCCTCCGCTGCTCGCCCGAGGCGGCCCAGGAAGAGCCGCCTCCAACGAACCCCTTCCTCCCAGCAACCGCCTGGTCCCGTGGGCGCCTACGCTGCCTCCCGCGCGCGGCCCGCCAGCTCCGCGCAGAGGATAGCGCCCGGCCTCCGCCCCCGCCCCTTGACGGGCAGCTGTGCCAGCCAGTGGGACGGCGGACCGCAGGCTAGCCCCGCCCAGGTGTGGCAGAGGCGAGGCGGCTTCCGGGAGGGACGGTTTCCCAGAAGACCACGGCAAATCCTCACTCGAGTCTTCATTGGTCAATCTGGGTCACAGACTCCGGCCCGATGTTAGGCGGGGTCTCTGATTGGACGAAGCTTCTCAAGTCCCGTCCCCGACTCTCGGGGCGGGTCTGTCTCGCGGCTGCGCGAAAGCCGCCGGGCATGATAAGTTTCTTGTCGCCGCCGCGTTTTCAGAGTGTGTGCGTTCCCCCAACCTTGGCTACGCTAGGGCGCACCTTTGCCTGCTTTCCTCAGGGAAAGTGTTCAGGACAGGTTTAGAAACTGGGTGGGCTCTTCCGTATAGGCGACCCCTCCGCCCCCAATGAAAAGTGTGGATTATAAACAAATAAGTTGCAGGCTAAGTAGAAAGGTGAATTGAACTCGCATCTTTGGAGCCATATTCACACTTTACAAAGCCCGAGCCAGTGAAATTGGAGTTTAATGTACAAAACTCCGAATCTCTAGAATGAAAATGAGAGTTGACCAGCATGTCCACTGGGTTGGATGTCGCACTGCTTTTAAGTTTCCTTATGTTTCCCATGTAAGCCCTTGTCATTTCATTCTCATAGCTTCGGGGGAGGTATCATTATTCCTGACTTTATAGACGAGGAGGCCGAGAGACAGAAATTAAATGACAGCCTGGAGTCACAGAGCCACTTCAGTCCTACAAAAGCTGGTTAGGAGGACATTAAACTAGCGCTAAGTTCTGGTGAAAATACAAGGCTTTAAGCCTGAGAGGCAGCAGAGCCAGCAGCGGGAGGATGGGAGGGCAAGAAGCCTTCAGATTTGTGTCTCCAGCATCTAAATTGTGCCTGACCCACAGCAAGGGTGCGGTAAATACTGTTTGAATGAACAGACAGGGCTGGGTTCAATTCATTGCTCCACAACATTCTAGTTGTGATGACTCCTCTCTAACATTTAATCCGTTGCTTTTGGAAGCAAGCCTGTTTTTTACTCCCCCTGTGGTCCTTGAGTTTGGGAGGTTAGAGACACCACTGGCTCCAAGGGCACAATTCTGGAGTGGTGGGATGCCTGGTTAGGGCCACTGAGCCTAGAGAAGGAGTTTGCCAGGGGATTTTGGAAAAGATGATGTTTGTCTTTCTCCTTCTGGACATGTGATGTGTGCTGCTGCAGCCATCTTGCCACGCTGAGGGGGGTGCCCTTGTATCATGAGGCAGACCAGAGAGATGGGGAGAAATCAAGAGTTTGATGACTGTTGGAAACCAAATCAACTCTGAAGTTTAGACTTTGTAATTTCAAGAGCCAGTAAATTCCCTTTATTTTTTAATACTATTAAAAATTGGGCATAAACAAATGTATTTGTAAGTTAACTAGTGTACTAGCAGAGTGCACTAGCAGAGTGATTGTGCAAGTGAGTTAACCTACCTGAGGCTCAGTCCCTTACCTGTAGAAAAGGGATAGTAATGCCATCATTTCCTCGGGTTGATATGAGGAGCTAATGGAGGAGGATGTGGTCAGCGCTTAGCCCAGGGCCGAGCACAAAGCAAGCATCCAGGAAACGTTGGTGTATTTTGACATTTTGCATCGACAGCAACTTCCTTATTTGCCAACAATCCTTCCAACAACTGGCTTTTAAACTTGGGACAAGTGTACTGACAAATTGGTAGGATTTGTCACCAAATCACATGGGCGCCTTTGGGAAGATGAGCCTGGCTTGAGCAGCCGTGGAACCAATGGCCCATTTGCCTCGTGGAGTCTGTCCAGGGAGGAAGGACACAGCTGGTCAGACACGCTGAGCTGCTGGCAGCTCTGAAGACAGGCTGGGATCTTTGGGTCTGTAAACACAGGGCCGAGCTTTCCGAGTTGTCAGCGTAGTTCTCTGGTGCAGGATCTGATGACGTTTGTTTGCTGCATGAGGCTGCGTGACTTCGAGCTGATCTCCGGGGGTCTACGGTGATGGCTGGGCAGTTGTCCCTCCATCATGTTGCCTCCAAAACAATCATGTGTTGTTTTTTCCCCTGCCTCAGAGGAATCATCTGAGCTGCGGCTGCATTTCTGGAAGGTCACTTGGGATGAGACTTTTAGGGAGATTCTGGGAAGGCAGGGAGAATGGAGGCTCATTAGCTTAGGAGCTGAGCTGTGGCTGGAGCCCAGAGGGGAGATGTGAGCAAGAGAGAGGGAGGGATGGAGACGGGCAGCTGGAGTGAGGTACGTGTGCACAAACCTGCACACACACACTCACACACGCACGTACACACACCCCAGAGAGGAAGCAGCTGAGCTTCCCCAATAGCCAGCAGTGGAGCAGGGGGCTGCCTTGGAAATAGACCCTCCAGTCCTGGTTGGGCTGCCAGTGCTGGTGTGGCTCAGGGCAGAAATGAGCCTCCCTGCCAAGCCCTGCCCCGATGGATCTCAGATTCCCGAGCCAATAAATGGTCGTTGCCTGGTTATGCACCGAGGCTCCTGTGGTCTGTT
This sequence comes from Physeter macrocephalus, assembly GCF_002837175.3. Taxonomy (NCBI): domain Eukaryota; kingdom Metazoa; phylum Chordata; class Mammalia; order Artiodactyla; family Physeteridae; genus Physeter; species Physeter macrocephalus. Next base: position 10,807 of record NW_021145865.1, on the reverse strand, counting down.
GTGCAGCTCCCTTGGAGCCCCTCTGAGGCCCTGTCCTGAGGCCCCAGGAGAGCCTCCAGCCCAGCACCTCCCTTTTTAACTTACATCTGTATGACCTGGGTGGGCCACTTGCTGTTAAAGGGACCCTGAAGACCCCACCAGGTCTTCCACGGTGACACGGCCTCGAGGAACTGCCCGCAGTCCGAGGCTGGGTCCCTCCTCATCTCTAAAATCAAGCCCTGAGAGGGAGGTTTGTTCATCTGCAGCCAGAGCCAGCGTTCCGGGGGCTGGGACACCCCTCCCCTCCTTGAGACTAGCACGTTTTCGTGTGAGCAGGGTAGGTGGGAGCCACAGCAATGTGGATGGTGTGGGTGGGGTGCGCCGGCTCTGGAGCAGTGACCAGAACAAGGAGAGGCCGTGGACGATATGATCCCAAGGGTCTGCGTTCCCAGCAGGGAAAGTGTCACCAGGGGGACCAGACAGAGTCCCCCGTGAGCACAGCTCCTTCCAGCAGCACCACCCACATTTGCCCTGTGAGCTTTCCCACCCTGCTTCAGTGTTTCCCACTTGGCTGATAGATCATAGCCGGGCTGGCCCCAGCCTCGTTTCTCTTAAGGATGACGTGGCCCCTGTGAACTCTCAGGGCCGTCTGATTTCTCTGCTTCTCGGCAGCATCCCTGAATGCTGCGTATGAATCTCTGGTGTGTGACAGATCAGAGGGATTCAGTGCAGATTGTAGATTTGGGAGGTGTGGGAGCACTGCTGGGGAAGAGGGGCGTTGAGACAGGGCGGGTGTGATACTGTGTTTTACAATAAAAGGTACAGATTTGGTCTTCATCCCCTTCCTGGCATAGAACTCCAAAAACCCTTGGAATTTCCTAAGTGATAAGAGCAATAAAGTTGTCTTTTGTTGTGTTAATGAGGTGACTTTGGGGACCACACCTAAGGGTGGGGCTGGTTTGCAGAAGAACCAACCGGGTGATGAGAGGATTAAAGGGTAGAACTTTCAGACCCATGCCTGGATCTCTGAGGAGGTGAGGGGCTTGGAGGTTGAGTTCAATCGCCAATGACCAAAGATTAACCAATTGTGCCTGTGTAATGAAGCCTCCATAAAAACCCAAAAGGTAACGCGTGTACGTGGAACCTAGAAAAATGGTACGGATGAAGCGGTTTGCAAGGCAGAAATAGAGACACAGTTGTAGAGAACAAACGTATGGACACCAAGCGGGGAAGGGGGGGGCGGTGGTGGGTTGAACTGGGAGATTGGGATTGACATATATACACTAATATGTATAAAATAGAAAACTAATAAGAACCTACTGTGTAAAAATAAATAAATTAAATTAAATTAAATTTAAAAAACAACAACAACCCAAAAGGACGGGGTTCTGAGAGCTTCTGGGTTGAAGAATGCCCAGAAGGGGGAGGCTGGGAGGGTGATGAGCCTGGAGGGGCCATGGAAGCTCCACGCCCTTTCTCCACACCCTGCCCTGTGCATCTCTTCCATCTGACTGTTCCTGAGTTACAACCTTTCATAACAAACCCGTGATCTAGTAAGTAAAGTGCTTCCCTGAGTTCTGGGAGCCACTCCAGTGAATCAAACCTGAGGAGGGGGTCGTGGGAACCTCTGATCTACAGCCAGTTGGCCAGAAGCCCAGGTGACGACCTGGACTTGTGACTGGCATCTGAAGTGGGCGTATCTTGTGGGACTGAGCCCTCAGCCTGGGGGATCCGACACCATCTCCAGGTAGATAGAATTGTGTTAAACTCTCGGACGCCAGTTGTGAAGACTCCCACTTCGGTGAACCTCAGGGATGATAATGTTGACCTTTTCTGACCCTTGTGACTTCAATCAACTAAAGCTTGGAGTCTGTCCACCTTTGCCCTCATTCTATGCTGCGGTCTCCTGCCCAAGCCCCTTCATGAACATGCATATACCCTTAGCTTAACACTTCCCCAGTCTTGCTGCTGGGGAGACACTCCCTTGGGAAAGATCCTCCGGGTTCTCTTTACTTCCTGCAAGTAATACATCCCCCTTTCTCCCGCTCTTTGGCTTGGTTGTGTCTTTTGGCCTGATACCCACCAAGAGGTGGACCCAGTTTTACAGGTAACAATCCCACCTGGAGGCCAGAGAGGGGGATAGAGCTGGGGTGTCTGCACCCAACTCCTGAGGATCAAGGGCGAGGGGAGGGCGTCATTTCCTGGTACCATGGTCTAAGGCAGGTGTTGTAAGGGGTGGGGACCCCCATGCCCAGCGTCCTTCACAGGCCACCCCTCGTGGGCACGGGGCGGACCTGTGAGGTGACTGGTGCCAGTGTTATCGCCCCCAGACGCCCAGCTGAGTGCGCTGTGTCCCTCCTTAAGCCGTGACTGCTCCGAGCTGACCACCCTGGGAACAGCAGAGTGTTTCCTGGTCCCTGCCTTCGGTGAGCTGACCGACAGCATGAGGTCCTCAGGGAGAGGTGGCCTCGTAAAACTGCCTGTCCCCTGGGGCCCCACTTCACACCCACACCCACAGCATGGCCCAGAGTCTGCGGAGATGTGTGTCTAGAGAGGCAGCACTCCACCTAGAGAGGCTGAGGTGTCCAGAGAAGACGGGACCAATGCCGAGGAGGTGAATAAGGAACCAGAGTCTTAGAACTTTCCTTCCCCCTGGCAGCCTGGGGAAGCTGCGTAGAGCTGACAGTAGGGGCCTCCACGCTCTCCTTCCCGGATGAGGGTCCTCTGACCACAGACTCCGGCCTCACCCAGGGTGGAGCAGGACACCCCGGGGGTCAACAACCCAGAGCTGCCCTCAACAGTGACAGATGGGGGCTGGAGGATAGATAGCCCAGCTCCTGAGCCCCGGGAGGGACGTCTCTGAGGATGCCCGCACCGTCCCCAGTTGCCCTTGGAGCCGGCTTGCCCTCAACCTTCCCACGCCCAGCACGTGCGTCCTGTGGCCACCTCCCCATTGCCCCTCTCGCCCGGGAATGATTGTTGGGGTCACTGCTGGGGGAACCCAGCCTCAGCAGTGAGAGAGAAGACAAGACTGTCTCAACATCAGATGTCCTGGGGAGTCTCCAGGGGGTCCTCCTGGCACCTTGCAGGGTCAGTACCTTGGCTACCAGGTATGTTGCGGCAACAGCAATAAACAGAAATAAACCCAAACATACCTAACAGACCACAAGCATCAGGACCCTCTGGAGGACTTGTTAACTCACAGAGGCTGGAGCCTTTGCCTCGGTTTCTGCCTCAGGAGGACGGAGTGAGGCCTGGGGTTGCATTTCTAACTAAGTCCCAGGGCTCACTGGAGCCACCAATGCTGGTCCAGGACCACAGGGAGAAGCAGCGCCCTGACCAGAGGACAGTGCCCGGCGATGGAGCTCCGAGGGGCTGCAGGGTGAAGGCTGGGAGAAAAGCCCCTTGAAGTGGAGTCTTCCTAGATTCTGCTGATGGAAGTAACCCCGCAGCCCACACCTGGGATTCTTGTGATTCTAGCATCTTAAATCGGGCATTACTTTCCATTCCCCTGGCAGTTAGTTCAGACCTGACTAGTGCGTGGTTTCCCCACCTTTGACGCTGTCTGAACTTTCCTGCCCTTGGATTCTGAGCTGCTATTCAAGCAATGGCCACAAGAGTGTGGTCCAGACTTTGGAAAGAGCTTCTGCACGCACGTCTGCTCAGCTGCTCAGCTGCTCCAGGGCTGCGAGGACAAAGCAGCTCTCTTTCCCGGATCAAACCCGGGAAAGTGTGGCAAAGCCCAAGACTATCTCTTGTGGCTTGGCAGTGGGTGTGCCGAGGGCCTTTGGGTTTTTCTTTACGGAGACGAAGTGTTGGGAGCCTTTGGGAAAGCGGATGCCGCCTGCCCTCCTGGAGCTGCAGAGCCGGTCCCATGAGGTGAGATCAAGCAAATGGTCCACCAGGGCTGGGGTCCGCTGCCTCCTGGAGAAGGAGGAAAAGGTGTCCCCAAGGGAGAGGGCCTGATGGTAGACAGTGGCCGGCACACTGGGCCACAGCTTATTGTCACCGGCACAAGCCCTGCGCCAGAGATCTTCCCACGGCCCGGGATTCTCTCTGTTCTCGTCAGTTTTTCTTGAAACCTGTGCTCGTTGCTTAGGAACGAACCTTGCAATTTGGAAGTCAGATCAGATGATGCTTTACTTTAAAGAGCTGTGCAGAAGGATTGCAAACTTATCGTCACTCACTGTCAGGATCATGACTGGCAGCAGCTTCCAAATTGCAGAGATTTTGTGCGGGGTGGGTGGGGGGTGGGGGGAGAGGTAGAGGGGGGAGGCAAACGGATGCTCCATACCGAAAACTGTTTTTCAAGATTCTGAGTGAGAAGCTCTTTTTACTGTCCCAAAGAATAACTACTTCCATCTGTGTATGGCTTCATCCAGAAAGCTCCGCAACAGTTCTGTGAGGGAGGTTTCATGATTATTTCCATTTTATAGAGGAGGAAACGCAGGCTGGGAGGGTGAGGTACCAGTCAGCTTGGCTGCTGTAACAAAGTACCGTGGACTGGATGGACTTAAACAACAGAAATCTATTTCTCCCAGTTGTGGAGGGATGGCTGAGACCACTTAAGAGCTACTCTCTTAGCAACTTTCAAGTGCACAACACAGTATTAACTACAGTCGCCACGCTGTACATTAGATCCCCAGAACTTATCCAACTTATAACTGGAAATTGGTGCCCTAGACCAGCGTCTCCCCATCCCTGCCCCACCTCCAACCTCTGGTTCATCATCATTCACTCTCTGTTTCAGTGAGTTTGGCTTTTTATTTATTTATCTATTTTTCTTTAAAAAGTCTTTGAATTCTTTTATTTTATTTATGTTTTAATTAATTTTTATTGGAATAGAGTTGCTTTACAATGTTGTGTTAGTTTCTGCTGTACAGCAAAGTGAATCAGTTATCCATATCCATAGATCCACTCTTTTTCTTTTTTTTTTTTTTGCGGCACGCGGGCCTCTCACTGTTGTGGCCTCTCCGGTTGCAGAGCACAGGCTCCGGACGCGCAGGCTCAGCGGCCATGGCTCACGGGCCCAGCCGCTCCGCGGCATGTGGGATCTTCCCGGGCCGGGGCACGAACCCGCGTCCCCTGCATCGGCAGGCGGACTCTCAACCACTGCGCCACCAGGGAAGCCCTATCCACTCTTTTTTAGATTCTATTCCCATAGAGGTGAGTTTGGCTTTTTGGAATTCCATATACAAGTGGCATTATACGGTATTGGTCTTTGCCTGACAGCGTAAGGCATGGCTCTCAGGGTTCAGCCATGTAGTGGAAAATGGCAGGATATCCTTCTTTTTTTATGGTTGAATAATATATGTAGATATGAATATTATTTACATTTAAATAAATTTATAATTTATATAAAATATAAAGCATCTCCTTTGGTTCCATCCTCCCCCTCGTTGTTAGCTTACGAGTCGTGCGTTTAGAGGAACGGGGCAGACGAAGGAGAGGAGAGGATGGGAGTGGAGTGAGGTCAGATACAAGCAGTTTGCAGGACAAGCCCACTGTGAGTGGCCCCCGCCAGGCGCCTGTGCGATGGACTTTCGCGGCTTCCCCGGGAGGCTCGGGCAGGTGATGTGAGCGGGTTTTCACGCTGGGCTCGGAACACAAGCAGAAACACCGTAGGGACGTCACGGGCCGTCCAGAGACACCGTTCAGGTGGGGTGCAGGGACAGACATGCAGGTTTGCTTTAGGTCCTCATTTGCAGGCAGGGCTTGGCCCCCGAGAGCCTGGTCTGCTCCAGACCTGCCCAAGGCCTGTCCGGCATCCAGCGAGCACAGCGAGATCTGGGAACCCGAAGACACTCGCAAAGTATTTTGGGAAGGTCGGTCGAGAGGGTGGGGCCCGAGCTCCTGGCAAGGCTAGGAGAGGAGGGTGCCTCCAACCTCATTATACGGTAAGCATGGAACATTTTCCTCGGGGAAAACAACGCCCGCGATGCGACTTTGCATTGGGAAGAGCGGAAACACAGAAGGAGCCGGAGGAGCCCAGCCCCAGTTCTGAGTCTTTGTCTGTTGACTCCTCCCTCCCTCCTTCAACTGTCAAGTCTACTTCCTGAGCACTTTTGAGGGGTGAGTGGAAGAAAGCAGGCAGGTGCACAGACAGGTAGGGCCTTGGTTTCCCCGTCTGGGTGGCACCCGGTGCTGCCCGGGTGGCCTCTTTGCCGCCCGTGGACGCCCATCCAGGTGCTGGGGCTACGGTCAGCTTCCTGGTGTGTGACCTGGGCCGTCACACAGGGCCCTGTGCTCAGAGGGCCCCGAGCTTGGTTCCATGCTTTGCGGTTGTGTCTTGGAATCTTAACAACTTCTGAGCAGGGGACCCCGGGTTTTCAGCCTGCACTGGACCCAGCAGATCACGTAACCATTCTGCCTGGGGCTTTGGTTTTACTACCAGTGGAAGAAGACAGGATTGGATTGGGCCTGGAGCCCTGAGAGAGAAGGGCATAGCATCTGAACTCAGCGCCGTGGACGGGCTTGAGCAAAGCCAGAGGCCGGGGATACTCCTCAAGAGAGGAACCTGGATGGACTGTGGGCAAAGGCCCAGCTGCTTCGGGGGCCAAGTGACTGCATGTGGGATATGGTTGGAGAGAGGGACCCCTCACAGCATGGGCGCCCAGGGCTGCCACGGCATCCACACAGTGTGGGAGGCCTGGAGTGGACTGTGGGTGCTGGCCAGGGCTCTTCCCGAGTGGCAGGTGGTTTGTGAACAGTAGAAGGAGGCCAGGAATGCCACAGAGGGGACGAGGGGCATAGTGGGCACGTGCCGTGCACCACGGCCTGTGGGCCGCGTGGGGCTGTCTGCTGCGTGCGTGTGTGTTTGCGTGCGCGTTGCGGGCTATTTGAGCCCTTCTACTGGCACATTGGTACGTTGGTCCCCTGAGAGCTTTTGAAGCCCAGAGACTTTGGGGACAGGTTAAGGGAGTCCGGGGCTGCTGGTTCATGATCGCTGGGGGACTCAGAGCCTCAGTGTTGAGATCATTAGGCAGGAGCCGGGCTTTGTAAATGCTCAGGAAACAGGAGCTGCCATGACGACTGCTCTGCAAAACCTGGCCGTGATCCTACAAAGCTGACCTCAGAGCTCAGAGAGCCTGGATTCTCTGCAGCCAAATAGGACGTAAGACAGGACCTTCAGAGTCGTCAGGAAGAGCTGCTCCCTTTACATGGAGGGAACTGGGGCCCAGAGCTACGTGGTGTCATTCCCGGGCATCCCGGACAAAAATCCCCACTTCCTGGCCCCAGAGGGCTCTCTTCCCCGCCCCCCGGCCACCCTCCCCCCCAATGAGAGCAAACTAGGCCACCGAAGTCACTTTTAGGCCTGCAGGCCGGTTTTCTCTTGTTACAAAGTCCAGTTTAGGGGCGCTAGTGGGCAGGGCTAGTGGGCAGGCCACTTGGGTTCATCCTCAGGTCTCGGTTCTGGGATCGTTAACTTGGAAGCTTCCCTGAGCCTCTCAGCCGCCAAGTGGTCCTGAGAGTAGCACGTGAGACCACCGTTCTCCGCTTCCCATCTGTTCCTTGAGCTCTGGTAGCCTACCACGAAATTTCCCCTTTCGCCTAATTTGTCCGGCTTCAGATTCTGTTGCTTGCAAACCAGACCCCTGACTGTTTCCAGTGGCAGGGAGGGCCCGGGAGGGGGCGGGGGCGCGTGGGGTTGGATGTGCGGACACACAGCAGTGGGCTCGGCTGGCGTGGGACCTGGGGCTGGTGGCTTGGAGGTCCGGCCGGGGAACCGTGGTGAACGAGGAGTCCGTCTGTGACTCGCAGGGTGCTGTGGGCTTTGGCCAGCCTGCCTGGGAAGCGGAGAGAGGTCCCCGATCCCATAGAACTGTCTGGTTGGGGCTCAGAGGTGGCGATGGATGCTGCTTCTCTCTTCCTCGCCAGGTGGCACGAGTTGTCAGGAGGGGCGATTCTGTGCTGGTCAGACCTCTGGCTCTTCTGCAAGTTTGCTCAAGAGTCTTGAGCAATTTCCCCCGTGGACCGAGCCTGGAACCAGAGCGTGAAAACGCTCACTCCGGAGAACAATCTGCAGAGGTAGGGGTTTTTGGTGCGCCAAGAACAGCGTGTTTGAGAGGATCAGCCAGGGTCCGCAGGCGCCTGGGGCGGCCCCGTTCTCCCCCCGAAGAACAGGGAAAGATCTGACCTTCACCCCAGAGCCAGGTCAGGAAAGCACGCTTTCTCATAGACCCGTTCACTGGGCAGGGGGCTGACACCCCCTGGCTGGGCCGAGTCTCCTGGACCAATGCGTTTGCAAGCGCACTTCTGAGCTATCGAGTCTTGGGCGGAGCCACGGGAGGTGCCCCTCTGGCCCTTTGCTCAGGAGTTTGAAGGAGCCGCTAACACGCCTGTGAGACACGGGGCAAAGGGGTAGCTTTGACATTGGGCCAGGCTCCCCTCCAAGGTGTAGCGGCCCATCCCCTGGGCGCTGGAACCCTCTCTGGGGACGTCTGCCTTCCTATAAACCTCCAGCAGAGCGCCACACGTGCTCTGTGCTCTGCTTGACACGAGAGAGGTGGTTACGATGAGGGCCCAGTGAATCTCGGTGAGTTGCCGCCTTGCGTCCACGCCCCTTTGGGATGTGGCACTGTTCCTCCTCCCCTCAAGGTAGGGGCCTGTTTCTCTGTCCCCTCAATCTGTGATCTGCTTGGACCAGTAGAACGTGGAGGACATGACACTGGGTAAGTTCTGGAGCCTCAAGGACCCTGACAGCTCTGGCTGTTGCTCTCCTGGAACCCTGAGGTCTCCAGGGTGGGAGGACGCCTGGTCCAGAGAGGCCATGTCGAGGAGGCTGAGGTGCCCCGGCCGATGGCCAGCACCACGTGCCGACCAGTCCAGTGTCAGCTGGATGGAGCCTCGCAGGTGAGCCCACGCGTTGGGAGAAATAGCAAAGCACTGTTATTTTAAGCCACAAAGTACTGGCTTGGTTTGTTATGCAGCAGAAAAAGATACACACTTGACTGTCTTTCTGGAGAGAGGCTGGAAGTCTCCATGTGGTCATTTTTTGTACTTTGTGGCATCAACTGCTGTATATTGATCACAGGTGCATAAACCACAGTCTACCTTTACACAGAATTACCCAAGTCGTGAAATTCACTCTCCATATCAACACTCGATAGTTTTTAGTTTTTTTAAACTTAAAAGTTTTGGACCAAAAATCCAGTTCCTTTCACGTGTTCTTTCTGAATCAAGGATGACAATGAAGAATTTATTTTTACCGGAATCAGTTGTTGACATGTCTTCATGCCAAGTATTTCAGGGTGACATATCATGACATCTGGGCGTTGCTTTATATGTTTAGCAATTATTTAAGAAAAGACTCCACTGCATATTCTACAGTTATCACAATCATTAAAATCGTTTTTCAAGAGTTTATGAACATCTGCTAAACGTGACGATGATGAGAAGGTTATTGTGATTTGGGGGCCACACTCCCTGAATGTCCTCTCCATCTCCTGGGAGTGTGTTCCCTGTGAAGGTGCCATAGGCTGGAGTTTAGGAGGAAGGACAAAGGTGGAAAAGAAACTCACCCAACAACCACTCTGGCATTCCCGCTAAACTCTGCGTGAAGGAGGACTTAGCCTCCAGGGCTGCTCAGTTCTTGGACCCGCGAGGTGACGGCACCTTCATGCCCTCACACCTGCCCCGGGTGCCGGCTGGGTTTCTCCTCACAGGTGCTTGGGGGACCGTGCTGAAGGAAAACGCTCCCCAAGTTCTTGTGAAGAGGGGACATAACAACAAATAAGAGTGAGTTTCCGCTGAGTGCTCTGCAGAGAGGTGAGAGACCCTGACAGAGGCGAGGGTTCCTGCAGATGCCAGTCCTGGAGCCGAGAGGCTGGGTGGTCCACTTAACCCTATTCCCCATCTGCCCAACCCTGACGTCACGAACCTCCACCCCAGATGGAGTTTTCTGAAGCCCTCCCCTCCGCCTCCACCCTCGTTGCCCTCGCCAACCCTGCGGGCAATGCCAACTCCACATACAGGCAAGTTCTTGGAGAGCAGGGGGGTGACTTGGTCACTCCTGATTCTCAGGCTGGAGCTCAGTGCTTGACCCAAGGCAGGTGACCCAACCTGGAGATGTTTGAAGTAGCAGAGGAAAGAGGTCACAGTGTCTGGGCGGGGGGGCTGTGGCAGTGAAAATGGGGACAAGGGGCCATGGGTGAGGTGCATTTGGGGATCATACGGACAGGACTTCCTGATGGGCCAGGATAGGGAGGACTCAGGGTCTCTGCTTTGGAGGAAGCAGGAGCCCCATCTGAGCCCGTTTGGGGCGTGAGGTCCACGGGGCGCCCACGTGGGTGGTCCCGAGGCAGTCAGACAATGAAAACTGGAGGTAGGGGGAGAAATCGGCCCTGAGTTCTCATGGTTAACAGGGTTATTCCCATTCACGGAAGCAGACTCGCTTGTCTGTAGTGGGAATTTCAAGGGGTAAGAAAGCGTGTTCGGGGAGAGGAGGATGAAGGGCGGCTGGCGTCTGGCTGAAGCTCCAACTGATGGAGCAAATAAGCTGGAGGAGAGGGGTGGCGGTCCAGGCTGGGGCACCCGAATTAGACTTAGATGCAGTTGAAGTTGTGGCATGGAAAGCATCCCAGGAGGAGACTTCTTTCTAGAAGTCACTTCCTTGTCATCATAATTACCCCCAGGGAGATGGGTGCAGAGGCAGAGGCCCCCTCAGGCCTCCCATCCGAGACGTTGTCTCTGATTAGGATGCTGGACCACATCTGGCTGTGGGACCATGGCTGCAGGGACGCCGAGTCTGGAAACGACATAATCAGCTGCACACGGACCTGCAGACTGAGGGGGACAGCGCTGGGCCTTCTGGCAGAGGGGGCAGGAA
>NW_021145864.1:43607-50000 GCF_002837175.3 Physeter macrocephalus | reverse complement strand
TACAGGATAAGCAGCACAAAATCAGAGACTTGCTCCCGGTCTGCACCTCGGTGATTTTCAAATGGGGGCAGTTTTGCCCCCCAGGGGACATGGCAATGTACAGAAGCATTTAATTGTCACTACTGAGGGAGAGGGGAGCGCTACCAGCATCTAGTGAGTGGAAAGCAGAGATGTTGGCAAACATCCTACAAAGTACAGGTGTCAGCTTGAGCTGCCACAACAAACACTGCACAATGCATAGCTTAAACAACCGAAATTTATTTTCTCACAGTCTGGAGGCTGGAAGCCCAAGATCAAGGTCCTGCAGGGTTTGGTGTCTGGCGGGAGCTCTCTTTCCAGCTTGCAGACAGCCCTTTGCTGTGTCTTCTCATGGCAGAGAGAGAGCTCTGGTCTCACTATGCTTCTAAGGCACTAATCCCATCATGCAGAACCGTCCTCGTGACCTTACCCAGCCCTCGTCACCTCCCAAAGGTCCCATTACTAAATACCATCACATTGGAGGTGAGGACTTCAACATATGAATTTGGGGGGGAAACAAACATTCAGTCCATAACAGCACAAAGCAAAGAATTATCAGCCCAAAATGTCAATAGTGCAGAGTTTGAGAAACCCTAGAGCACTGCAAAGGGCTTCACCTCTGATGCCCCTAAACCATCCTCAGAGCTATTCCTCCTCAAACTCATAGCTGCTCAGCCAGCCTCTCATAAAAGAAAGCAATCTTCTTGTTATGTGTAATCTGATGGAAACTATGGAAGGTCACAATACACCCAGTGGGGATTCCATAGAAGGGAGCGCCCCTGCCCCATCGGTGTTCTGGAGCAGGAAGCCGGCCCCTGTGTCAACTGATGCTTACACAGCTGGGGGTCCCTTTGAGAGCTTCTTTCACCACCCCCTTAGAGAAATGAGGGGTTATGCTTCACCCAGATACATCTATGTCCCTGGTTTTATTTCTCTGCTACGAGATGCGCGGTGGCCCAGCCATAAACGAACAAAGATCTACTCTTTTGATTTGGAATTAATTTGATAAAATACTCAATAGCAGTATTTTAATGAATTAATGAAAAGATTGGCGAGGAATAGAATAGAATAGATCAGATGTCAGTGCATAATGTGTAGAAAAGGGCAAGTATTGTTTCATGAAATTCGTGTTGAGGTTTGCATGCGTGTGGATGGGAGGGGGAGACCAGAATAGGAAGTGAAAGTTTCTTAAGGTGAGCTGTAGGCAGAGAAGTTTGAGAACTACAGCAGTCACTCCCAGTTGCTCTCCCCGGAGATCGTACTAACCATGAGCCGATTTGCTCACAGCCTGCGCTTGAACAACACGTACGGCAAACTGATTACCCACAATCCAGCAGCCCTTGTCAAGCCACCTTTTCAAAAACCTCCTCCTCTTCAAATATTCTGTATTCCTTTCAGGGTTTGGAACACTCTCTCTTGGCCTCCCTTCAATGTACCCTCTGTGACTCCAGCTGCCTGTGCAGGGCTCAGGTGTCAGCGCAGAGACCTGCTGTGATGTCACTTGTGTCAATTAACTCAAGCTGTCTGCCTCTGTCAAGTGTCCACACGTGTTGGCGGCATGTCCCTAGAGCTCAGTTGGGGCTGGGAGCGCCCTGGGGGTCAGACTCCAGACGGAAGAACCTCGGGGAGACTTGAGAGCCTTCCTGGCCAAGGCGTCCTCTCCCACCTGGCCCTGGGGAGGCCGGGCCTGTATCTGAGCAGGTGACCCGTCACAGCCAGCCAGGCTTGGGGATGCTTCCGTGCGGCCGCTGGCCGTGCACACTCGGCCGCTCCCCTTCCTGTTCAAGACTCACAGACGCTTACGGTCAAGTTGGTGGCCGAGTTGTCCCCTGTGCCCAGAGACTGGCCCTGAGAGTCAGGACAGGCCAGGGCTCAGGGCTGACAGCTCCTGGGATCACTGGCGTCCTGCTGTTTCATCTCTGCCTCACTCCCGATTTCTAAGCAGTGTTTTACAAATAGGTGCTCAGGGCATCTGTGCGCATGGCCAGGATGAGACGGCCATCAGAGCATCAGAGCTCATTATGCAAATGGGCAACAGTCAAGAGAACTTCAAATCCTCACCTAAGTACCAGAGGAGGGCTTTTCCCATCAAGTGTGGCTTTCACATTGCTTCCAAAGGTGAATTCACAGAACTGTCAGAAACTCCGGGGACTGGGGCCTACGGTGCATCTGATCACACTTTACTTGCGTGTGGTTTGTGTGGTATGTGGCAGTGGCTCCTTGTAATGTTAACGAGCACGAAGGTATCTAAAATCATGGCCGGACCAAGTTGAGTACATTTCCATTCCTACAAGATACAGAAGATTGGGCATTTTGTCTCTCCTTCCCTTCCTGTTCGCCTCCCTTATTTTGATAAGACCTCATTTCAAAGTGCCTCGAACAGACCCAGTTCATCTCATCTTTCATCTCAAGAAGCAGGATTCAAGGAGAGCCTGCCTCACCAGTTAAAGCAGGGGGTCCTATAACACGAAAGTTACTAATAGACGTTTCCAACATTCCCCAAATTACTTTTTGCTTGCCTCAAACTCATGGCTCAAGCTTGAGCTTTAAATCCAAGTACCAGCGTATCATTAAAAATTGGCACAAAATGAAGTAAATAATTGTTTTTCAAGCAGGATGAACTTTAAGATGCACAGACTTCGTCTTCTTCTCCGTCTGAAACCAGACAAAAACGACCCACCTGGCAAAGGACGGCAGTGATGGAAATCTCTCTCCCCGTCACGAGGATGTCAGTACTCAGAACAACGCCCCCTCCTGAGTCACGAGGCCAGTGCTTTTCCATAGAAATGCAGCCTGTCCAGGGGAAGCTCCTGGGCCGCCTCTGTGCTCAGATCCAAAACATGGGGAGGGAGGCTCGAAACTGAGGTCTCAGAAGCCACTCTTTACTCACCATCAACAACAAACAGTCCAGCAAACACGCTTGGTTTGGCAGGTTGCCATTTGGGGTTTGTACATTTGAATATTTACGTTCATCCTTGGAAGCCAATAAACATTTGGCATCTAAATGTTTTTCCTTTTCATTTTCCAGACGTGAGTTATGATGTTAACATAATGAACCTTAGCAAAACTAATGACACCCCCCTCCTGCCCCACCAAAAGTAATGTGAGGGACCCACCCTGGAGGGAAACCAGAGCAGAAGGGCCCTAGCCGACTGGGGGGTGGCAGGGGCCAGGCTCCCAGAGGCCAGTCTAGGGTGCGCGGAGGAAGCTGTGCTGCCAGCGGGTCCCCACGATGCTGCAGGGAACATCGTCTCTCGGCCTGAGCTACAGGATGCAGGCAGAGAGAGGGTGCACGTGATAACATCAGGACTGCACGCTCAGAGGCTCCAGGAATCACTTCATGTCCACAGTCTATCTATCTCCCTAAAGCACTGCCTGGTCCCCCTCTAAGTGACCCCCCAGGGCAGTCGCATGAGGCTGCTCAGAGTGTCCATCGTGCCAGCCGTACATGGGGTGACGGTGTTGAGCTCACCGCACTGTGGGGAGAGGGATAGCCGCGAGCCTGGAGCACACCGAACGTGCCGTAGATGGGAGAGCTTCCCAAAAGGAAAGGGCATTGTCCTTAGCATCTCACTGCGAATCAGCTCATCAGGTGACTTTCTTCTTTCACGAGAGGGTCTGTGCAGGACAGAACACTGGCTTGGAGCTTGGAACCGAGGCTGGAGGTGGCAGGAGGGGACAGGAACATACAAGGGGAGATGGAGGGACTTGGGAGACAGACTTGGCTTACTCTGTGCTCGTGGGGCAGGGAAGCTGCAGGAGGAGGGGAGACAGGAACATGGTGGGGGGGTGACTGGGCCTCAGCCAGGAACTGGGACTCAGGAGACACAGAGACCAAGGAGGGGCAGCCGAGCTGAGCACAGCCCTGGATGCTGCCAACACAGGGTGAGGGCTAGGGGACCAGGGAGCAAAAGATGCTTGAGAATCACAGAACTGGGGGGAGGGGGCGGCCGGAAAGCACTTTAAATATCATGTAGCTCAATTTTCATTTTACATTTCACAGAAACTGAAGCCAGGTGGTTAAATGACTTGTCCCATGTCACAAAGTAAAGTTAGAACTCAAATTCAAGTGTTTCCATTTAAGTCTAATGACTCAAAGTGCTTTCATAAACAGTACATAGATAGATGGACAGATAGATAGATAGATAAATGGTACCAAAATTGTAAAGTCACAGTTTATTTTCACATTTCCCCATAATACAATCAAGAGCAAAGTGGGGTTGGTTTGAACACGAGGTCCCAATACTGGGCACTAAAACCATACCGGCCTCCTCGACCTCATGATCTATCAGGGAGGGGCTCAAAGCCACGGGGACTCGGGGAGGGTTATCTGCATCCATTCCATTATCTGGCAAATGTCAGCGAGTAAGGCACGTCAGGCTCTGAGGGTCTTATTTCACCACGAATAGGCAACACTTGCAAACAGTTTAAGCGGGAATTCCCTGGGCTTCCTGAACGCGATGGCTTCGGCTGAGCTGAATTTATCAGGCCATAGTGATCAAAGTGAAGAACCAAGAACTAAAGAAAGTAAACAGGACAGAAGAGAAACGGTCTTGTCATAAAATCAGTTTGTGAGAAAACAGTGGACTTTTTCATACTCTCAATACACAGACTTAAAATGCTGACATCTCCTGCCACGTCACGAGGTGGGAGAGTGGGATCAGGTGACCCTCGGTGGTCTCTCCAGGGACTGAGTGGGACCAAACCCCAGGGAGGAGAGCCCCTCTCAGGAGACTCAGGGATGAGCAGAGGATTCCTCTGCATGACCTTTTTTGATAAACTCAACTCTTTTTTTTTAACTGAAGTATAGTTGATTTACAATGTTATGTTAATTTCTGCTGTACAGCAAAGTGATTCTGTTATACACACATATACATTCTTTTTCATATTCTCTTCCATTATGGTTTATCACGGGATATTGAATATAGTTCCCGATAAACCCAACCCTTTGTGAAATCCAAGTGGCTTACCGGTTCCCCAGGCCCCACTAAGAATCCCTCCTGTGACAAGGGCTCTGTTGCCCCACAAGACGTGAGGCGTCTCCCCGGACTCAGACATCAGCCAGACACCCTGAGCTCCCCCGAAGACCGAGCGTTCTGGATATGAGTAACAAACAGTTGGATTGAGTGAGTTGGGAAGAGCGTCTGGCCATTTCAGAACAAGCTCTCTGCACCCCCTCAGTTTGCTGGATGAACACTGACCAGGGTGAGTATCACCATGTCCTCTCCTTCTGGCCACGTTAGCCTCTGGGACTCGGAGCAGCAACCCATCCACATACATGAGAACAGTTCCCATCTAGGAGCCTCTGTTTCTCTTTTATCATCTTCCAAAATTCAATATAGACTCTCCAGGCTGGACACAACTCAGCTTGAGCATTCAAGCCATTACTCATCAGTCGGGGAAGGAGGCCAGGTCACCATCTAGTTAATGTTTACCCGGCTGAATCTGCCCTGTGGCTGATCTTTTTACATCCCTCTTCGTGAGAGCTGAAAACTAAACAAACTATTTGCAAGACGAAGGGGCCTAAGGGGGACAGCTCTCTGCAAGGGGTGGGGGCCCTGCCAGGCGGGATGTTTGTCTGCCTGGCCTGTCCAGATTCTCTGACCTCCGCTGTCAGACCTTCCCCAGCTTTACTGAAAATTCTATGTTCAACTGACAGCATCATTCAGAGGCAAATGATCTCCAATCTCAAGTCACTTCAGGAAGTTCTCCATTCACACTTGTCGCTTTGCTGTTATTTCCCTATAAAATGCAAACATATATATTTTGTGTGTCAAGATTTATAAGTGACACTTGAGTCCTTGGTGTTCCTCAGAGTCACTCAGCGCCGAGGCATACTGCAAATGAAGAGTTTTGTGATGGCTTTCAGGACAAATCCCAACCCTATGCCTTCAGGGCTGATTTTTCATGAGACTAAGATCAATTGCCTCCTGGGCATCTACATTTCAATTCAACAAGCCCGAGGCCAAATTCATCATCTTCCTTTCTGTAAAGTCATCCTCCTCTTCTGGTACTTCTGGCACCCCTCCCTCTGCTCCCTGTTTCATAAAGGGAACCACCATCAGCCCAACGATTCAACCCAATGTTGAGAGATGTGACGTCATCCTGTCTCCCCATCGTTCAGTCACCAGATCTCACCAGGTGGGACCCTAACACTCCTCACATCTTTCACTCTGCCTCCACCTCCACTGCTGCTGTGTCGAGGAGGGGCGCAGGCGGGGCGGCCTCATCTCTCACCTGCATTAATACAAGAGCCCCATCAGGCTTCTCCACTTTCAGTCTTGGCTCCCTACACTTTTCCATACTGTAATCAAAAGTGAGCTTTCTGGGCTTCCCTGGTGGCGCAGTGGTTGAGAGTCCGCCTGCCGATGCAGG
>NW_021145864.1:25696-43029 GCF_002837175.3 Physeter macrocephalus | reverse complement strand
GGCTGCTGAGCCTGCGCGTCCGGAGCCTGTGCTCCGCAACGGGAGAGGCCACAACAGTGAGAGGCCTGCGTACCGCAAAAAACAAAAAACAAATTTTAAAAAGTGAGCTTTCTAAAGCAAAATCTCTTATGAAATCATTCCCTCTTTTATAATATTGGTGGCTCTTCATTGCCCTCAAGATAACACCCAAACTCTTTAATATAACTACAGAACATTCATTCAGCAATATTTATTGACCATGTTCTCTGTGCCAGGTCCTGGGAATAAATGTAAGCAGAGCACATGATGTCATGATGTCACAATCACACACACACGCGCGCGCACACACACACACACACACACACACACACACACACACACCTTTCCCCATGCTGCTGCTGCCTTTTCCACTGGTTCTCTTCCTTGCCGTGAATTCTGTGGTTCTTGTGTCTTCTCTTTTAGGCTTCCAGGCAAGGAGATACCAAAGAGTTTGTGGTTTCTAAAAAGGTTCTTACTTCGAGTGACAAGGTCTGCATTAGAACATGCTGACACCATTAATATCCTTCTTGGTGAAATGTCCACTAGTGATCTCCAGAGGCCACTTTTCAGAAGAAACCATACAAGAGCAAACGAAAGCAGATTCGTTCTCTGCAGAGAGCCCGGGAGCAGATGGGGTGATGGTGAGAGAGAGAGAAGAGGGCAGATCTCGCCTGATGACCAGCCAGCCTGCATTTTCAGACCCGGATCAACAGCTCAACATCTATTTGTCTCACGTTAGACTGTACCCTTTAATGCAGCAAGTGGTCACTGGAAAGTTTCTTTTCTTCCCCCACTTCCTCTTCCCAGCATGAACCCTCACTTCGTGCAGACCAGCCCTGCAGTCATGACGCGACCCACCCTGAGTCAAAACAACCGGGCCTTCCCTCTAAGAAAGAATCCATTCCAATCTAGTCCATGAAAGCTGTATAGACCCCAAATTGCTTTCTTAATCGAATTTCATACTTTTTGACCAGTTTGTACTTGTGCATCTTTCCTAAATGGCTTGAAGGGAGATTTTTTTCTGTATCATATTTAAAATTACAGTACCAACTTTGAATTTTAAAAATAAAGATGAAGGAAGATTTTTAAAAACTAGTCAAACCAAAGCCTGCATTGGGGTTAGTCCACCAGAAAGACCTGCAGAATTGCTTAAGGAATCTCAAAACCAGGCTCTGCTCTGCTTACAGCAGAGCACGGAAGATACTCGGCCTTATAGACGGTTTGCAGCGTTGGATTGCATTCCTGTGAAAAGCCGCCAGTGCTGACTAGTGAGTGTGCTCCCCTGGGGAAACAGCCCTATATAGGGACCCCTAAATATCCTTTAATGAAGTCCCCGCCCCACAGGGAACGAAAGGGCAGAGACCTGCCTGGAACCAGCAGCCAGGGTAGGACCCCTCTCTCATGTCAATAAACAGGCCGGTTCTCTTCCTTGAGCACGGGCGTGGGCGGGGCCGCGCGCGGTGGGCGGGGCCGGGCGACACGCCTGCAGGTGCCCGCTCGGCCCCTCTGCGCTTGCGCGGAGCCAGGCACCTTGGCGCCCCCAGACGAGCGCTGTCCCTGGGGGCGGCGTGCGGGGCGCTAGGG
Source organism: Physeter macrocephalus (assembly GCF_002837175.3). NCBI lineage: Eukaryota > Metazoa > Chordata > Mammalia > Artiodactyla > Physeteridae > Physeter > Physeter macrocephalus. The sequence goes on along the minus strand of NW_021145864.1, from coordinate 41,427 downwards.
CGGCAGGTGCGCCCCAGACAGCGCTTCTTCCCCCCACAGTAAATTCCATAATTACAGGTCACCGAGTGGGCGCCCCTTTGAAGTGAGGGACTTTCTTCTTGTTCCTGCAGCGGATACAATTTGGCTGAGATATCACATGCAGATAGCAAAAATTTAATTAACAAATCAAAGCCTTTATCTGGAGTTTTCAGAACTGTGGCCAACAGTTGTCTTGATCTCCAGAGCGCCTGTCAAGGCGGAAGAGAAGAAAGCAGCGCCTTTGTAGTGCAGAAAACGTACAACTTCTCCTGATGATTGCTCTGGCAGATAAGGCTCCTCTCAACTGCCCGCCCCCTGGGGAGAAGCTCCGGGACCCTCTGCCAAGGGGCTGCGTTTCTGAGAGCGCTCTGACCTGGCTCTGCTTAACCCTCTGTCTCAGAGCCCAGGCTGATCCTCCCAACAAGCCAGGCCGTGAGGGATGGCGGGACTCCCGTGGACGGGCAACACGCCCGGGGATGAAAATAGAGGCCTTCTTATTACTGTGAACTCAGCCTCAGGAGATAAAGTAAGGTGAACGGACCACAGATAACGATTTACTTCTGCATCAGCCTTTCAACACGTTCACGGGGGAAACAGCCGCCGCTGCCGTCCGTCCACCGCAGCTGCCGATGGGGACACAGACTCTGGAAAGCAGGGAATACCCAGACAGACCAAGATGCAAGGCAACGTGTGACTAAAACACAGAATCCGAATGTGTGCGTATATGTACTATATACACACCTACATGTACATAGTAAAATTATCAAGGTGGAATCTCTGAGTGTGATGAAAGGTGATTTTTTTTTCTCAGTTTTTGTGCTTTGCTCGAGCTTTCGGGTTTTCTAAAATCAATGTGTAAATTTATAGTAACAAATTACTACAGCAGTTAATTGAGCTCTTGAAGGCAGAGACAAATGGCCCCTGGTGACTGGCTTCCAGTGCAGATCAGCTTGGTTTCCAGTTAATTGGACTGGACGGGGTTGAACTGGCTGGAGTGGAGGAGAGATAGCGCTCCTCCAGGATTGCACACAGAGGCTATGAGGAGGGTCTGAAAGAGGGAAGCAGGGACCTTTAATACTGTGCGGAAGCAGGCGCCTCTCCAGGTCTGGGGGCATTTCAGCCAAGTCACCATCCTGGGCAGCGTGTGCTTGAAGCCGCTGGCCTGACTGTGCTGAGCCCACTGTGTCTGAGGCCGCGAGGGGAGCCTCACATGGAAAAGTCCAGAGGTAGCTGCCCAATGGGGTCCCCTCCTCCCTCCACGCTGCAACTCCACCCTTCATCCACCATCCAGCCCCCCAGGAGGTTTCCTTTCCGCCCGCCAGGATGTTTCTACACATAAATAGGATCAATGGAAGCTGTTTATTATTGTCAAGGTTTCTCTTCTAGGTGACCATCTTGTTGGAAAAACAAACGAACATTCCTGTGATACTCTGAGGATGGGTGCAAGTCATAGAAAAACTGTAAGAAGATGCTGTCGTGTTTAATGCGTCACTTAGTTTTAAACCATAGTTCCTCGCCCCATGGTTGAAAAAACTTTTTAAGGGCTTCAGGAAGCAATGGCATCGCGGGCTTTAATTTATTTTTACAGCTCCCTGGGTCTGCGATGTATTAAACATGAGAGGCTCCTCCTGGCCAGTGTGGTTTGCATGAGGCTGCCTCGCTGATTCATTGGCACTTGCTTAATGACGGGGCGTGAGGGCAGCAGAGCAAGGCCAGGTCTGCGGGGTTCTTCCTGAGCTGCTCTCGGCTAAGCACGTGCTCACTTTGGTGAGCATTTGATGAATATGATCTGGGAAAAGGGAAGCTGGCCTTTAGGCTACAGACCCTGAAGAGAGATGGCCAAAATCTCAGCTGTCCCTATTAATTTGTCAATCAATACTTCCTAAACTATAGTTACTATTTATTGGGCACTTCGTAGATGCCCATCGCCGTGCTGAGCTACTGTTTAGTCCTTACAGCATCCCTGAGAAGTAGGAACCATTATCCCCTCATTCCCAAGACAGGATAATTAACAGCCACTGGATTTGACTCCAGTTCTGTTTTATCCCTGTTCTGAGCCCACCCCACACTGCCGCCATGCTGCAGGGAAAGCTGGTGGGGAATGTAAAACCGTATATCCGTGATCCCCACATGCCCGCTCTGAGTTTTTGCTATCTTTGCGCAGTAAGCTATGCACATAAACTCTCAGCTCTCTGTGCAGGATGGAAGTAAGTGCTGTAGCATCCAAAGGGGAGTGTGATCCCACTGCTGGAGCACCAAGAAAGTTTCCAAGGAGAGGGAGCTTCAGCTGGCTCTCCGGCGATGATACTGGGAAAAGGGTTGTGAAAGAACTCAGATTAATGATTTCGTAAGTCCTGCATAGGTTAGAAGGTGAGAAGATCCAGTCTTAAAACACCTTTACCTGTTCTTACAAAACTTAAAAGGAAAAGATTCATCTCCATGGCTACAATAGTATCTGAGTTTAAATCTGTGGTAACAAGCCCATGACAAAGCTAACAACACGACACCAGTAACACAGCTACCCCCTACTGAGGGTTTACTCTGTGCCCCAATAATCCTAAATTCCTATCATGTCCCCATGTAACAGATGAGGAAACCGAGGCCTGCGGAGGTAAGTTGTTCCTGTTCACACGGCCACTAAGTGGCAGAGCTGGAGCAGAACCAGGCATCTCTGATGCCCATGTGTGCACTTCAGGGCCTGGCCGTCCTGCCTCCCTCGGGGCAGTAATGTGCGGAAGACATGGGTGAGGAACCCAACTGACACCAAAAGAAGATTCTCAGAAAATTCACTGTGGAATCAAAGAAGCTTGCACCAGGGATCAGAAGTGACTGAGAATCCAGCAAAGCCATAGGGTTGGAGAGAAAGTGAAATGAACAACGGCATCAGTCAGAGGGGAAGAGGCATCGTTTCCCTTCCACCTCCAAGAGAAGTCCGTTGGCAAATAATCCGAGTCCCAGGACACAGCTAAGGGTACATGTGTGACCCAGGACAACAGCAGGGAATGCACACAGCTGGGGCCTGAGTATTTGTCCCCGAGGAGGCCTGGATCCTCAGCATCCTCAGAATGGGAGCTGGATGGCCTGGGAAGTTGAAGATTACAAGGGAAAATACTGACTTGGTGTCCGTTGCTTGTCACTGCCCCTCGGGGAGGTACACGTACAGCAAGAGGGGCTGCCCCATAGTGAGATGTCCTCATGGTCCCAGACACTGGCCAGTAGAGAGCCGATGTCAGAATGTCACATCACGCTACGACTGGCTTTAAGCTTGGCCCACACCAAGGCTGGGCCACTGCTGAGGGCTCGGGCACCCGCTGGCCAGGCGGCCCCTCCCCCTGGGGCTGTGACTCCGGGAAAGGATCAGGTCACGCAGCACGGAGCTACCGAGGGCCCTTCTCCTGCGGCCTCTGCCTAGTTTCCCCCTGGTGAGGGTCTCCTCCTTCCTCCCCCCCGACCCTGCAAAGACAGCGTCAGAAGTGATGCAAAGATCATGGCCTCAGGGAAGAGCATGGGACTGAGTCGGGGTCCCAGAGTTTGAGCCTGGGCTGAGCCCCAAACCAGCCTTGTGACCTTGGGCAAATCATGTTACATAAAAAACCTGCTTGAAGGACACTGCGAGCTCCCAGAACCACGAGAATTTGCACATCCAGAAGAAGAGGGAAGCCCCCAGAGGAGCTGTGGGTTTGGGGGCCGCTCTTCCTCATGGGTAGATGCCAATTCCAAAAGCAAAGGCAGTGGCCGAGAAGCTGAGCAGAGATTTCTGCAAATCATGGTGCTGGGGGCAAAACGTCGAGTTCAGTCTCAGGAGAGAAGAGGCCCTAGGAAGCAGCCAGCTTGTCCTCACAGGTCCTGAAAGGCTGAGCCAAGATCAAGAAGGAAGCAGAAATGGACCAGCCTCCAGGAACTGGATCCCAGGCAGCTCCTGGGTCATCTCCATCCCTGACTGGATCCAGTGCTCAGCAACCTCTCAGAAGCAAAGAGACATCGTCCTAGGCGGACCCCAGAGGCGCAGGAAGGCACCACGAGCAACGGGTGTGCCGGGGTGGGGGGGGACACACAGAAATCAATACCAACAGAATAAACAGTGATTCTGCCCTGAAGGGTTTTAGATGTGCATAAAATTAAAACACACGCAGCAAGAGCACAAAAGAAAGGGAGTGGGTAAATGGATGTGGTGTAAGGGCCTGACGTTAAGCCTTTCGGTTGCCCGGCATCCACTTCAAAGGCATCCATCTCGAATGAATGGACCTCCAGCCAGATGACTTGGCTACTAGCAAACCAAATAGATAAAGAGCCGGCCGCCCACCCAGGAAGGTCCCCTCTCAGAAGGCCCTGGGTGACCCGGCTAAGTGACCACTCAAGTAACCCCTCTTCTCCCTTCCTGTGCCCCGATTCCCACTCTTATGCTTTAAATTCACCAATAAAGAGTGAACCCACAAAACCTCATGCACCCCACCTGGGACCCTAATAAAGGCAGAGCCCCAGGTCCTCACTCCCTCCCTCCCTCCCTCCACCCCGACCTCGATGTGTGGCCCCACGTGTGCTATGTGTCCTCCAGGACCTGTGAGTCATGAATCTTTTTTCCCAAAGTTCCCTGACGGTTGTCGCTGAGGTGCGTCCTGCAGTCATAAGACCCACAAGGCCCGGTGCAGCCACATCACTGGATCCTGGTCAGGGAAATGTCTGTGGAGGCTGCTGCAGGTAGGACGGCCCAGGTGAGCGCCCCAGGCATCCCTAGCCAAGAGCAACACTATCATAGGCTGAGACTAGCACAACAGTGGAGTTAAAGTGTTCTAAGATCCCTTTGTTCAGAAAGTGGTGAAAGAATTAATTTATGTTAGACTTTAATGGGTCAAGGAAAGATGTCCCAGTTTCTATGGTAACCACAAAAAGAACAGTAAACCGGTATGCAGCTAAAGAACTAATAGGAGAGAGAGATGAATTTTTTAAAAGATTAACCTAAGAAAGGGCAATAAAAGAAAAAGAAACACAGACGGGGAGGACGATTTAAAAAAATAGTAAAAGGATAGACTTTAACCCAATTATACCAGTAATTACACTAAATGTAGTGCACGTTTCAGTTGAAGGACAGAGTCTCAGACTGGAGTGGGGGAGGGGCGGGGATCAGAGGCTTACAAGAGCCGCACCTTCAGATGCAGCCGGCTCCCCACCCTGGGGCTCAGGCCGGTCCGGCACCAGGAGAGCTTTGACTATGAGGCTGTGGTGTGGAACCAGGACCATTCAGGGCATTGGAGCCGGAGGAGAGTTTTGTGGATCAGTGTAACACCCAGTTAAGATGAGTAACCAGGCAACCGATAGGAAGATGTTCTGCTCTTGAGTAAAGCATCTCACACCCTGGACGTTCATGTCTCTCTTACCCCACCAGCTCTTTCTATTCCAACATCACTCCACCAAGCCTCAAGAACATTCGCAGTATCCCAAAGTGGAGGCCCTGGTGAATCTGGTTTTATACATTTCGGGAATGTGACACTGAAACAAGCTCTGCTCCCTAGATCAATACTTTATTATGTTGAAATCTGCAGATGAAAGGGATTGGCGAGGCTGTGGTGTTGCCTGCCAGGAAATCTGTGAAAACTATTTTCATCTTTGCTAAGAGGTAAAGTATTTGTGTCTTTAATAAGCATAGTGACTGAGACATAAGCGTGCTTATAAATAGCTACGCCAAAAATGTGCACACATACCACTTCAATAAAAGGAATGTAAGGCCTTCCAAGTACCGAAGAGCGGTCAGTTTCCCGCCACAGGTCAGCTGCACAGGGGGTCTCAGGCTGGGGTCGGGGTGCCCTGCCGGCCGGGATATCACGTGGAGCTGGCCCCGTGGCAGTGGGACTCGGGCGGCACTGCCTGTTCACGCCGAGCCTCCTCCAGGCCCTTCTGAGCTCCCCTGTTTCAATCACAGTCCTGCGTGCGTAAACACCCCCCAGACGTGACTGTCCAGTGACAGGTTAGGATAAAGCTGTCATCCTACCATAATCACTAAAGCACTCAGTTTGGGGCGCCCGGGTTACAAGGACTATGAAAGCAGAGGAGAACCTGAAGGACCAGGACACGTTCACCAGCCAATCTCCCTTCTTTACTGCAGAGATAAAACGGGAAAGAAAACGTGTGTTGGCACCAGAAACAGTTATGTGACCCAGATGGTCCGTGCTCAGCACCGCCGACCGCAGCCGGCGGGGGGGACATGGAAAGCTGGCAGAAGAGAGGGAGCTGAGGCCAGGAGACGCACTGAGAGAGCTGTCACTGCCCTGAAACAGTAAATAAACACCGTTCACCAAAGAATATGGAGATGTCTTGAATTCTTGGGGAGATGGCAGAGTCCCAGAGCACTTCTGGAAGTATTTTTGGCATTCGGCGTCTGCTGCACGTGCGCGATCACACCGTCCCTCTGGGAGAGGTTGGGGTAAATCTAATCAAGCCCCCTGGTTCCCTGATCTGTGGGCAGAGAGGCCGTTGGCCCTCGGCCACACCCAGAAATTAATCCTGTGATTCTTCATATGCAGCTGAATGGAGCGAGGGGGTGAAATAAAGTAACCCCCAAACCAAACTCACACACTCGGTTCCTGAATGTACAGTAACCTAGATTCTTCCGTAAACAGATCTTCACTTGACACACGTAGCAATGGACTTTAGTTTAGACATGGACCCAGGACATTTTTTTTTTTTAATTGAAGCATAGTTGGTGTCAATATTATATAAGTTACAGGTGTACAATATAGTGATTCACAATTTTTAAAGGTTATACTCCATTTATAGTTATTATAAGGTATTGGCTATATTTCCCGTGTTGTACAATATATTCTTGTAGTTTGTTTATCTTTTTTTTTTTTTTTTGGAGTATAGTTGCTTTACACTGCTGTGTCAGTTTCTGCTGTACAGCAAAATGAATCAGCCATATGTATACATATATCCCCTCTTTTTTGGATTTCCTTCCCATTTAAATCACCACAGACCACTGAGTAGAGTTCCCTGTGCTGTACAGTAGGTTCCCATTAGTTATATATTTTACACATAGTAGTGTGTATATGTCAATCCCAATCTCCCAATTCATCCTACCCCCTGCTTCCCCCTTGGTATCCATACGTTTGTTCTCTACATCTGTGTCTCTATTTCTACTTTGGAAATAAGATCATCTATACCATTTTTCTAAATTCCACATATATGCGTTAATATACGATATTTGTTTTTCTGATTTACTTCACTCTGTATGACAGTCTCTAGGTCCATTAGACGTAGACCCAGGAAATTTTATGTGCAAGTTTTTGACTGAAAATGTTTAGTGAAAATTTTCAACCCATAAAGCATTATTAGATTATTGTTATAGGATACGTTAAGTCCTAAACCACAAGTTGGTTATTAAGAGTTTAATTATCTTGCATTTTAAATATTATAAGATAACGATTATCTATTATTCGTACAGTTAGCTCAATTAAACTTAAAAGCTTTTACAGAGCAAAGAAAACCATCCATAAAATGAAAAGACAACCTACTGAATGGGAGAATATATTTGCAGAGGATATGACCGATAAGGGGTTAATATCCAAAATACAAAAACAGCTCATACAACTTAATATTAAAAAAACCCAAACAACCTGATTAAAAAATGGGCAAAAGACCTGAATAGACATTTTTCCAAAGAAGACATACAGATGGCCAACAGGCACATGAAAAGATGCTCATCATCACTAATCATCAGAGAAATGCAAATCAGAATCATAATGTGATATCACCTCACACCTGTCAGAATGGCTATCATCAAAATGACCACAAATAACAAATTGTTGGTGAGGATGTAGAGAAAGGGGAACTCTTGCACACTGTTGGCGGGAATGTAAATTGATGAAGCCACTGTGGAAAACATTATGGAGGTTCCTCAAAAAATGAAAAATAGAACTACCATACGATCCGGCAATTCCTCTCCTGGGTATATATCCAAAGAAAATGAAAACACTAATTCGAAAAGATACATGCACCCCAATGTTCATAGCAGCATTATTTACAATTGCCAAGATATGGAAGCAACCTAAGGGTACATCAACAGACCAATGGATAAAGATGTGCTATATATATATACAACGGAATACTACTCAGCATAAAAAAGAATGAAATTCTGCCATTTGAACAACATGGATGGACCTGGAGGGTTTTATGCTTAGTGAAATAAATCAGACGGAGAAACACAAATACTGTATATCATCACTTATATGAGAAATCTAAAAATTAAAAAAACAGTGAATATAACAAAAAAAGAGGCTATCTTGGAAAAGGCTGAAGAGTATTCCATTGTATGTATATTCCACATTTTGTTTACCCATTCATGTGTGATGGCCATAGGAATTATTAATTTTTATATTGTGGTAATTGTGTGTGTGTTTAAAAGAGTTCTAATCTTTTAGAGTCATACTGAGATATTTACCAATGAAATAATAGGATGCCTGGCATTTGCTTCAAATTAATACAGGATGGGGGAAATGGGTGGGGATACAGATGAAACAAACCTGGCCATGGATTGATAATTGTTGAAGTTCGAGTTTTAGGTTTGCTTTTCTATATATTCAAGTTTTCCCACAATAACGTGCAAACAAATGGACAACAACAAAAAACTGGCCAAGTGAACAACTCCCCCTTCAGAGTAGGGAGTTCATGAATGTATTTCCCAAGCACAGTCTTAAGCATTATGTATTCCTCCACCCCCCACCATCTTGAGAAGAGTAGCCTAGTTCCAGTGACCTGTGTGAGTATGTGGGGGACAGATTACAATTCCGATTTCCTTGCTCTCTAGTTTTCCAGCCTGAGGTATATTTACAATTCTGGTCCAGGACTTTTTTTTTTTTTTTGGAGTATAGTTGCTTTACACTGCTGTGTCAGTTTCTGCTGTACAGCAAAATGAATCAGCCATATGTATACATATATCCCCTCTTTTTTGGATTTCCTTCCCATTTAAATCACCACAGACCACTGAGTAGAGTTCCCTGTGCTGTACAGTAGGTTCCCATTAGTTATATATTTTACACATAGTAGTGTGTATATGTCAATCCCAATCTCCCAATTCATCCTACCCCCTGCTTCCCCCTTGGTATCCATACGTTTGTTCTCTACATCTGTGTCTCTATTTCTACTTTGGAAATAAGATCATCTATACCATTTTTCTAAATTCCACATATATGCGTTAATATACGATATTTGTTTTTCTGATTTACTTCACTCTGTATGACAGTCTCTAGGTCCATTAGACGTAGACCCAGGAAATTTTATGTGCAAGTTTTTGACTGAAAATGTTTAGTGAAAATTTTCAACCCATAAAGCATTATATTTGTTTTTCTGATTTACTTCACTCTGTATGACAGTCTCTAGGTCCATTAGACGTAGACCCAGGAAATTTTATGTGCAAGTTTTTGACTGAAAATGTTTAGTGAAAATTTTCAACCCATAAAGCATTATTAGATTATTGTTATAGGATACGTTAAGTCCTAAACCACAAGTTGGTTATTAAGAGTTTAATTATCTTGCATTTTAAATATTATAAGATAACGATTATCTATTATTCCTACAGTTAGCTCAAGGATCTTCCCAATGTCCCCATGAGGTCACCAGAGGAGGGATTCCGGCTTTGCCTGTGTAAACAGTGAGACAGGCCATGAACCTCTGACAGCTGGAGCCGGAGGGGAGAAGGGCAGTGCTTTCCTGCCCTTCAGATAGTTGCAAAAAATTCTGCAAGGGAAGTCTCAATTCTGTTCCTCTGGGACAGTGAAAAGCTGAGTCTTCATCAGCCTGGCGCTCGAGCCGAGACCATGGTCAGTACGGCCCCTGGTCATCTAGCTGGGTCAGCTCTGTTTCACTCCACAGACAAACATTTTACTTCTTTTAGTAATGGGATATTTCCATCGTAGCTTCTTTTGGAATAAATTGATAGTATGGGAAACACAGCCGGAATATCTTGGTAGCGGTGGTTTCTGTGTCACTGCCATGCTCTCTCAAGCTCTGTCTCTCCTCCAGCTCGGCCTCCCCCTGACCCAGGTCAGGATTTCTGAGAACAGCTGGACACAAGTCACTTGTGAACCATAGTTCCAAGAAACAACAGTGCCTCAAAATACAGAAATAGTTCAGAACCGTGGATGTAGGACTCAGGGGGGCATGGCAAGTCTCACCTGTGTGAGTGTTTAACTTGCCTTTATATGACAGATAGACAGACAGATAGATATAAAGGCAAATTTGCTAACTTACATTATTCCTGTGTCAGTGTTTGAATGTTCAGCTACTCAGAACAATGGATGTTTGGCTTCTATTTGCTGAGACGACTAAATCTGAACTTTATCATTTGAACTTTAGTTGAAATTTACAGACTGTTCTTTCCTTAATGGAGGGACCGCATTACAGTTTTTCTTACACTTAACTACAAATTTGAGTCGAAGAGAAATTTTCCTACCAGAGGGAACTGAGAATTGGAAGGGATCAAGGAAAAGGAGTTTTTTTGTGTACGCATGAGAAAAAAAGATTTCCTAACATAAAAAGCATTCATCTGTGAGAGATGAAAGTTGTTGGCCTGATGTGTGTCTATTTCCAAAGGGAAGAAAAAAAATGGTGGTCCAGACTTTGGTCCAAGAGTTCCTCACATCAACCACCAGCTGGTTCATCTGCCCAGGACTTGGGCAAAAATAACAGCAATGATCATGATAGATAATGTTTACTGAGCACTTACCATCTGCCAAGCACTCTAGGGAGAACTTCTCTTATTTCAACTCATGTAGGAAAAAATTGTGGAAGATTTTGAAGTGGGCAGAAGAGATCACTGGCCATCTTTCCAATGGAATGCCCCACACGCCTCTGGCGATGTTTGTCATTGACTAGACAGTTCGCTCTATAGAGGTAAAGGTTAGCTTGTAGAAAATGGATGCAACTTATTCCTATCCATAGACATGCAAACTGTACCCAGTGAAATGCAACTGATTATCGCCCTGTGGATACTGAGCAGCTCTGCCAGCTCTGCATCCGTTTGTGAATTCGTTTCATCACTTAGCTAACTCCAGATGTGTGGTACCAGTGGTCACATCGAGTGAATCTGTCGTTAATTAATGTGTTAAGTGAAATCTTTGACACGTGTTCATTTCGAAATTGTATGGGTTGTGATTTTATTCTCTTAAATTTTAGCCTTTACTGCTCATCAAACCTTCATCATAATAATACTATGGGTAACAGGAGCAGGCTTGATGAGGGCTTCTGGCAAACGGGGACGGGAAGGCAGGGGACAACCAGCCCCAACCTAGATCCAAAGAGAGGGGCTTTCCTGTCATCTCATCCACACGCCCCCTCAGGACATGAGGCATTCCTCCCCAGCATCCCTGCCTAAGTATCCAATGCACAGGCCCTCCCTCTCAGGAGGCAGCAAGCCAGAGGTGGAACATTATATTCTTAGACAGATATTTCTCACATGGAAAGGAATTTTCTCTCTGAAATGTTAACCATTCTCCCATGAAAAAAAAAAAAGTCCTTTCTTTTCCCTGCAAGAATCTTTTCATGTTCAAAGGCAAATCTCTCACATCCCCTGTGCATCCTCCAGAATAAATACATTAACCCCTCCTTACCTGAGACGGTTTCCAGACCTGTCCCCGACCATCTCACCCCTTCTTTTTGCTCTTGAGTTTGTAACGTCCCTCTAGAAACATGGCACCTAGGATGGAACCAATATTCTGACCCACCCAGAACGCTATTCCCGTGATCGGAGCTCTAGTGATTTGCTGAAATCCCTTTATATCAATGAAGCTGGCATCAGTTCTTTTTGCCCCTTGTGTATGTTCACTATGTAGAACAGGAGATTCTTTTTAATATGTATTCTTACTTATTTCTAGTTAGAGTCATTAAAATCTTTACTTCTAAAGCTCTCAGTAATCTTTTCATTCGATTTTTTATCGAAAAAAATTCTGCTGTCTTCTATGTTAACAGATTACTTTTATATTAGCAAAATTAACTCTAATGATTAAACATCTATTAAACCCTCTATTTGGTTTAATACCCTATAGTCAGATTATTCGAGCATGTGATAAACAATTCATTCCGACACTAAATTGACAGTCAATCCGTATTGATGGCTATGCTTGCTCCTTGTTCACGAATTCCCGCTGATGAATTTCACGGTTCTGACCGTTCTTCAGCAGGAACGCGGGCCAGTTTGGGGAACCCGGTGGGCAAACACCCCAGATGCCCCCAGGCCTGTAATTAAAGTACTCAGCTGCCCCTCCGTGTGACTCCCTAGCTTCCAGCCCCCGGCTGGCCGGCCGCTGGGGCGGGCTAAGCTGTAATCAGAACCGGGGAAAGAATAACAAAGACCAGGAGGGCCGGAAACTGTGGAAAATCTTCACTCCCAGATGGCCCGCTGCTCACGGCAGTTTCAAAAACACAGGAGCCCTACGTCTGACGTCCGTCCTCGCAGAGCTCAGTCAAGGGCAAACAGACAACCCTCCCGCAAGGACCTGGCACCACGTGATCCTCGCTTTTCACGCCACTGCTGATCACGCATACAGAGCACCAAGCTCTACCCTGCGCTGCCCAAGTAACCACCGGGGAAGGAAAACGCAGTCAGCCCATAAGCCCACGGGTCTCCGTGATGCCCACACACTGACTTTTTCACCACGTTGATTAAAACAAAGGACATTTTAACATCCTGTATAGACAGAGTCTGACGTTGTCAGTGCTCTTCAGTATAAACATATTGCTTATCACGTAAGTTCTGCATGACACGTAAAGGCCCCTTTGATATTGTGTAGCCACCACAATCACAGGGAAACAGATACTGAGAGAGTGGGCAGGAGGCCAAAGGTCACCAGCAAGGCCAAGGATGAAATCAGGTTGAAAAGTGAAAGTTTCCCCCTCCATTAGTCACTACTCCCCAGTGAGACTCCAGAACATCCTGTGAGACCTTGTTGTGTCTACTTTCAAAGGGAATTTCTATCATTAACAAGTGAGGAAACTGTCTGAGTAACATCACAGAATCCAATTGTGCAGTTTGAGGTCTAGAAGGGTCTAGAAACGTGGGGAACTTTTCCAAAGTCAGGAAACCTCTTCAACGGTCCCCTTCAGTTAACTCTGGCCAACCCCTTAAACCTCAAGTGATTTCCTCGTTCCTACTGACTGCACTCCCTCAGGAGCCCAAGGTAGGAAACATTGACACACCTGCATCCCTGAGCCTCTGAGTGAACAGCGTGTATAGTAAATAGTGTCCCCCGTTGGCTGACGTCTGGAAAATCCCTTCATCCACACAAGGGAGCCTGGGGTGGGCAATAAAGATTTCATTTGAACGGAGAACCAAGCCTGCACCACTTAACGCAATGACTTAGCACAGGGTTAGAGCAATCGTGTGGCTATTCCCGCATGTCAAGAAGGGAAGCGGGGGAGCTGTGCACATGGCTTCCACGGGGGAGAAAAATCCTCGACCACATACAGTGTGCAAGAACGTGGGGAGAGCTCCCGTGTGACCAAGCTGTCCTCAGGACAGGGCTGATCCAGGAGCTCACCAGAGCCAAGGACCAGGCCATCCAGCACCGAGCCGGCCGACAGAACAAATAAACCTTGTTGCCTTGGGATTCTTGCTAAAGGAGCTCCAGGCACCAATGCACACAGAGAGAGCTGCTCCGACCGTCGTGCCAGACTTCTCAGATCAAAGATTGGTCTGGGGAGGAAGGAAGTTTTGAATTTGACGGGATTTTCCTGGACACATTGAAAACAGGAACAACCTGACAGGCCGGGAGCAACAAACTCACCGCATACAACCCTTCAGGGCAGCGCGGTGGGTGCATGGGGCCAACTCTTCCCGGCCTGCGGTTGTGTCGTGTCGGCTTAAAGAAAGCCGCAGGGTGAACACTAGCCCTCAACAGTAACCTACGAAACTGGGTAGGGGGAGGGGAGACAGATTAAATTAAGCGCATGAATTCCTTGACATGCGCCTTATGAGTTTTGACACTTTGATAGGAAGAATCTGTTACAGGGCTTGAAAGTCCAAGCCTCACCCCGCAGGGTACAGGGGAAAAGAGCAAGAAGTTCAAAGTGAATAATTACCTGTTATTGATGTATTATATTTAAAGACCCTGGCTAAGGATCAAAGATGCTCTCAAGGCCATTAACAGCCTGCAGTAAGCAAGTCAAGTTTCAGACAGGAGGAGGAGAAAAGAATTTCACAAGGATTTCCCCCGCCAACCTGAAACCCACTGTAGGTAAGGCCAAGTGCGCACGTGTGTATTATGTGGATGGGCCTATTTAGACCAGAAAAAAAAAAAAAAAAATCACCAAACACGCCGGAGCTTCATCTTGGTCCCTGGAGTCGAGTTCTGTGAGTTTTATTCTCTTTCAAGGACTTTGTCTTTTTGACAGATTCCTGGCACCACAGAAGGATGAGCAGCCAATAGGTGCCCAGCGAACACAGCTGCTTGGTTGGTTAGTTGGCTGGTTGAACCCAATTTCTCTGTTCTTCATGCTTTCAGTAAAAAAACAAAGACTTGGTCACTGAGGTCCCTGGTCGCCCACCAGACCCAGCACCATTTCCCCGGGGACCAGCATGGAGAAGGGACAGTTTCTCTCCAGCCAAGTCGTCCGGAAGTCCCCCGGGGAGCACTTGACGATGGCCTGTTTCTGTTTCTGTTTCCCCTTTTGGGGTATCGGATCCTCTGATCTCTCAGCTGAGGACCATTATTCTAATGAAAAACACTTCCAGGAACTCAGTCCAAGACAGGCTTAATCTGACGTGGAAAAGAATTTCAAATGCACATTATGTCGAATTTCAAACTCACATTATATCCATCGGAAATTACGATCGGCTTTCAAGTACCCAGATCTGAAGATGCCACAGTGCTTTGAGGGAAATGGGGAGGAGTACTTTTTTGGTTTTGGGTTTTTTTAATTTCTTTTAGGAAAAAAAATGAAGAAGCCAGGGTGGAAAAGACAGTCCTGCTCAACATAATCACAGCCCGTGGATGGGCAGCGCCTGGCTCCGCACTGAAGCCTCGAGGCCGTGTGTACCTCCGCGAGGCTGTCGGGAGAGTCCAGCCTGCAGAGGAAGCGCCCATCTGGTCCCCGGGGGGCCGGCTCCCTCCATCCATGCTCCTCAGGGCACCGCCCTGCGCAGGAACCTTCAGCAGCCTCTCAGGCTCAACTCTCTGAACTAAGCGTCAAGGCCTCCCTTCACTTCACTTGCTTTTCCACATCCAGCTTCCACGTGTGTCCTCCACACCGTGTCCTGCAGCCAGGCTGGTCCCAAAGCTTGTCGCCAGGGAACACTCACACAGTGCATGCCAGCCTTTATCTCTGCCCCTTCCACAAAGAGGGGATAAAATCGCACATTTTTAGAGTGAAAAGGGACTAACCAACTCTGCACCTGAGTTCCAGAGTAATAAAATAAAAAGATCTCTCCATGTAATAAGATACCACTGCCTTTCAGCGCTCAGCTTTGAGACCCAGCTCCAAACTCTCTCACTGGTCCCTCCTCTGGGCTGGACTTCTAGGCTACAGTGAAACCAGGCCTGGCTCCTGCCCTGGAAACTTCCCCCTCACAGGTGCGCACTAAGAACCATTGTGGTAAACGTCATCCCTCCAATTGCGTTTTTGGTTTGTTTTTTTTTAAACAGAAGAGCTATAGCACATGGATCTTTTTTTTTTTTTTTTTTTTTTTTTTTTTTTTTTTTTTGGTCGTGTTGGGTTTTCATTTCTGTGCG
>NW_021145864.1:0-25621 GCF_002837175.3 Physeter macrocephalus | reverse complement strand
TTTTTTTTTTTTTTTTTTTTTTGGCTGCGTTGGGTCTTCATTGCTGTGCGCGGGGCTTTCTCTAGTTGTGGCAAGCGGGGGCCACTCTTCCTTGTGGTGTGCGGGCTTCTCATTGCGGTGGCTTCTCTTGCTGTGGAGCAACAGCTCTAGGCGTGTGGGTTTCAGTAGTTGTGGCGCGCAGGCTCAGTAGTTGTGGCGCATGGGTTTTGTTGCTCCGCTGCATGTGGGATCTCCCCGGACCAGGGCTCGAACCCGTGTCCCCTGCATTGGCAGGCGGATTCTTAACCACTGCACCACCAGGGAAGTCCCCCAATTACGTATTTTTTTTATTCTGGTGAAATATCTTTATAAAATTTGCCATTTTAACCACTTTGACCTCAATTACATTCACAATGTTGTGCAACCATCAGCACGATGTGTTTCCAAAATTTTCATCATCCCCAAACAGAAACTCTGTACCCATTAAGCAATAACTTCCCACTCTCCCCTCCCCCCAGCCCCTGGGGACCTCTAATCTATTTTCTGTCTCAATGAATTTGCCTGTTCTGGATATTTCATATAAGTGGACTGGTACAGTATTTGTCCCTCTGTTTCTGGCTTATTTCACTGAGCATAACGTTTTTAAAGTTTATCCGTTTTGTATACATATTGTGTTTTCATTATTTGTACGGCGGGATTATATCCCATTGCATATTTATCCCATATTTTATTTATCCACTCTTCCGTTGATGGGCACCTGGGTTGCTTCCGTCTTCCGGCTACTGTGAATAGTGCTGCTATGAACACGGCTGTATCGGTGCCTGTTGCAGTGCCTGGTTTCAGTTCTTTCAGGTAAATACCTAGGAGTGGCATTGCCAGGTCACCCCTTCATTTATATTTGATGGATAGATGGATGAGGGTTTCCAGCAGCCACAGGAATTTGGGCACAGACACCGGGACACAGCACAGCCCGGGTTAATCTGTACCCGGAAGCTGTGTGGACCGGCTGCTCTGGGGACCCAGAGCCGAGGCCACAGGTAGGAACTCTCCTGAAACGCCCCCATCTCCATCTTCTGAATGTGCCTGACAAACTCCCGAGAACAGGACAAGATGTGATTGGTTCCCAAACTTTCCTCGTCCTTGACACCCAGGACAGGTCACTCGACGAAGCAAACTGCCCAGTGGCCTGCCAAAAAAGTGGCGTTAATGCCACCCTTTCTCGGTCACTCCAGAAGGATCTCGAACTAAGGTGATTCATGTTTTTCAGGAAAAATCATTCTAATATATTAGACCAACCTTCAGTGTTTGGTATCGGATGGCTCTGTCACCCCCTCATGATCAACACTGACACAGTTCCTGGAGGTGGATCAGTTTTCTGCAGCTTCTGTCTCACGGAAGGATCCACGGTGGATCAGCTGACACTGGTGACCAGGGGATGGAGAACCTGGGAAGAGAGGGGTCTGGGGCAGAGATGACATCGTTCTCAGATAGAGGCTGAGAGGCATCCCCCGGGGGTGGGGTGGGGGCAGAGGTCAGGTCTCCAGGGCAACGTCAGCCTTGGGAGAAAGATGCAGGATATAGGATGAGGTGACCCAGCCAGGGCGACAGCTTCAGAGGAGAAGACCAAGAGCAGAGTGGTGAAGAATTCTGACATTTAAGACATAAGTGGGCAGAGAGTTAGAAGAACAGCAAGATGTCACAGCGGTCAAGGGAAGCAGTCCGAGGAGGTGATAACCAGTGCCCGGTACCCCCGAGTCCTGGGCAGATTGAAGATCCCACTGGGTCTGACAACCGCTTGGACCAAGAGGTCTCGGCGCGTCTCAGGGAGCAGTGTTCACGTGTGAACTGGATTAGGAGTGATTGGCACGTGTGGAACAGAGGCCACACACAATAGACACTCAAATGTTTATTGCATAGGTAAATGCAGCAATAAACACTTGGGGAAAAGCAATTAGAACCATCTATCTCTGCTGAGTATACGACCGACTGTACTGAGATTGGGAGATGGACATATTCACAACTGCTAACCGGTTACAGGAAAGACTTGAGTTGTTTTAAATTGGAGAAACACTATTGATATAACTGTGAAGTCCCCCATGACTGTAATAAATGCAATAAATCAGATCATTAAATACACTAGAAGGTGACTACAAGATATTCTCGTAATATTTCTGTTTCTCACCTAAAGCCAAAGGCAGAGCCAGGAGTCTCAATACTTTGGGGTTACCTTAAATGTTTCAGAATATGGCTAACATCAAACAGAAAAGATGATGACGATACAGAGGTCGCTCGGAGAACCTCAGGAACTAAGGGATGGTTCACCGCAGGGTAGTAAACCCAGAGCCCTCCTTCAACCCGCTCGGTGGCCAGGAGCTGTGATGGACTCCACTCCAAGCGCTGGAGGTCGGGAGAAATGAAATAAAATGCAAAGAAATCGCCTATGTAATAAGACACAAGTCCTCACATGCTACGTCCTGCTTTAGTTCAGAGCGGCTCCTGCCGATAACCTGTGGGCATCACGGGGAACCCTGGACAGACGGACCCGCTGTGGGGTCCTGCACACCTGTCATTTCAGAAGAAGTGGGAGAGCAGGAAACAGACCCTCCAAACTGTACCCAGGCACTCTGCCCACCCTATCCGCACAGCCTCCTACAGCCAGGGGTTATTTTAATGGCACACAGCAGAAGAAAATACTCCCGAACAGTGAAATGGCCTGGTCATCAGCAGCCTTTTTAAGGATCTCTGTGCAGCACGTCTCCATGTCCTGCGTGCAGCAGGACCACCAGTCCTGCCCAGGGTCACTTGGCAAAGGTAAGGGACTTGGACACTTGCCAGCAACAAAGCATTTCCAACCTGAATTCTGGAGGGCACACAAGGTTATCTGTGACCCTCCCCTGTCCTGGTCTACGACTGGGGCTATTTTCTGAGTCAAGCATGTAGTTTGGCGCTGCCTGGTGCCCACAAGCATCCTTGACTGATGGAACAGACATGTCTCCTGCATGATTTCTTTTTTGCTTGTGACCTAAAGACACCTGACCAGACTCTTCCTGGTCGTGGATCTTAATCTCCCTTGCTTTTGAAACTGCACCCAAGACTGCAAGAGATCCTAACTGCACAGCATCTTGCTTTATGTGGCGTTTTCCACTGACGTCTGTAAAATTCAAATCCAAAATTTAGTTTCCATCTTCAGCATCATTAAGCATTTTCAACTGAGGTGTTTTTTTTGTTTTGTTTTTTTGTTTTCGTACTTAGCGCTTTTAAGAAAACAAAGTTTTTTAAGTGTGCTTGTGTGCAAGGGCGAGGGATCTGAATGATGTTTCTGGTGATTATCCCACTGAATCAACAAGCCCAAATGTCGCCCCAGAGCATCTCACGCATTGCTAAGCCACGTGTTTGCAATCAGCAGTGGCTCTTTTAAGCCCAGGCAGCACATGTTTTTTGGCTTTTGAATTCAGTTTCAGCACCTTGAGAAAGCACAGCAGAGCTGGGCGGGAATGTGAACAGTATTCGCTTAATTTGGGTCCCATGGAAGCCAGATAACCGTCCACTGTGTCTGTTCCAGGATGTTCACTCGCACGTGTGCAGCCGTCGCTCACTTGGTTCTCGGCCTCCGAGGCGTGTGCGTGTAAAACGCAGGGGACGGAAAGGTCCACAGCTGTCTGACTGAAGGCCTGGGCAGCGCAAAACAAACCAGCGAGGGCCCTGCTGGGCTGCGGCGTTTAATTGGTCCGAGTTTGATAAATTTCTCCCCGTTGGGCTGTCTTCTCACATCCTCAGACATCTGGAGGGAAACTGGAAGGGAGATGTTCTGCTGGTCCCAGAGCGCCAGATGTGTGCCATCACGCAGAAGGAATGTCCATATGCCGGACGTGCCCTGCGTTCCTGCAAGAGAGCCTTTCCTGAAGCCTTTTTGAAAGTCAGATGAAGAATTCTAATGAAGGCTTCCTCACCGTGCTACAGGGCGCTTCCTGCCACCGCAACCCTTTAGAGGAGGTAGGGGTGCCTGCAAGGAAACATTTTATTTTGAGACTGAGGAGTTCTTTCTCTTTCAAATTATACTTCTGTTTTTAAATAGACTTTATTACAGAGATGCAAATGTGGGAGAGTGTTTACCCAAGTGTGTGAGTGTATAAGCGTGTGTGTGCGTGTGTGTGCACATGTGTGTTGGTAAGAGCCTGGATTTCAAAACAAGGCTACCAGTCATCATGAACCTGAAAAACTTTCCAGAGATCCAGATCCCTGTTGCCAAACTGGACCTATTGAAGCAAAATCCCCGGGTTTGGAATTGGGAATCACTATTTCTAAAATGCACGCGGTTGGTTCTGCCATCAGAGCACAGGGTGGCACCTGGGAACCAGGAAGTAGGGAATAAATAACATGAACACTATCACTAATACTCACGGTTAACATTCCTTGAACTCTGACCAGGTGCCAGGCGCTCTTCTCGGTATCTGATAGACACCTGATTTAGCCATCACCAGCGCCATGTCATGGAGGCACTACAGTATTTCCAGTTTAAAATTGAGGGCACTGAAGCTCGGACACAGAACTGGCGAGTGGTGGAGCTGAGCCTCAGAGATCCTGGTCTGAAGAGCGGGTTCTCGTTAAACCACAAGCTCCAGGCAGATGTCTCTTCCAGCCCCATCGCAGCCCAGCCCGAAGTCTCCAGTTGATTCGAGCTGCATCGGGAGATTAATTTATGCTCTGATCTAGCCCAGCCTATTAGTTTTAGAGATGAAGAAACTTGACCTAAAGAGAGTAAGTAACTCTTCTGGGAACACCCAGATGAGAACTTAGATTTTCTGGTTTTATCAGAGTTCTTAGGAAAGCGCCACCCTTCTGGTTTAGTGACTAAATTCTCTCCATGATTTAAACACTAAAAGTCCCCTTTTGCCCTGCAAAGATGGACAAACTTAATGGTGCTCAATTTATTTTCTGAAGGTTCCAGACTTAAGGATCTGTGGAACGAAGACGTTCTAGAATTCCACAGTGACCCTTATAAGGCCCTTGGGTTGGCTGGCTGGTTTGTTTGTTTGTTTGGGGGTTCAGGTAAGAAATATTTCCAAATTCATCTTAGAAGTCCGTTTTTACAATCCCAGCTCCATGAACATGTGCTCGGGGAGTCAAAATAGAAAAACGGTTACCTGGGGGCCTTTAGAGACGGCAGACACATTCTAACAATTTTCCCCG
This sequence comes from Physeter macrocephalus, assembly GCF_002837175.3. Taxonomy (NCBI): domain Eukaryota; kingdom Metazoa; phylum Chordata; class Mammalia; order Artiodactyla; family Physeteridae; genus Physeter; species Physeter macrocephalus. The sequence continues at coordinate 20,452 of NW_021145864.1, read as the reverse complement.
GGGCTCCCACCGCTGTGCTATTGGCTGCTAAATTTCCAGTTAAAGGGGCTGCGTGAGATCTGGGCCTCACGACCCGTCCGCTGACATACTCCGGAGCATCCTCTCTGCATCCATCCCACACACAGACTTTCCTGCGACCTTATTTCCTAACCGTCCTCACACTCAGACAGTGCAGCTGGCCAGGCGGAGTCTGGATCACAGCTGCCTCTCCGTCCACAAGTTCACGTTGCAGGCCGGCTCACCGAGATGAAAACTCCACGGTGAAGACTGAGATTCGAGCCTGCGGGGCGGCCAAGGTGGGTCACCTCGTTCCTGAAGGGCTCCCGTTAGAAGGGCCAGATCTGCTGTCCTTTCTGCAAGGATCTGGCAACTTTCTCCCTCCCAAGCTCTGGGTGTCAACAATTCTTAGTGATTATAGAAATCAAAGATAAGGAATAAGGACCCCAGAGAGGGAGTGGATAACTGCCCCTCCGGGCCCCGTGGACGAGGTCACACTGGCCAGAGTGGCCGGGTCCCCTCACGTCCATGTACGGGGCGGGGTGGGGGGGGATGGCAGAGAAGAGCTGGCGGAAGGCGGGCCTGGGTCACCGCTGGCCACGTCAGGAAGGCAACTGGACATGGCGTGGAGCAGAGCAAGCGTGGTGGACACCCCAGCGGCTCTGACGGACGCTCACCGAGGAGGAGAGCAGCCTGGAGACCCTGTATCTCTCACCACATGGACCCCGACCACCCTCGGGGGCTCTGGCCTCTGCTTCCCTCCTCCCCGACCTTCCACACATCACAACCCCCCTCCTCATGTGGGTCTACAGTTCCAGCCGAGCCCAGTGACACAGGACGAAATCACCACAGTCCACCCCGTTGCACTACACAGCCAGGTACACTTTTTAACCATTTTTAATTCCCAAGTAAAGACAATAGTAAAACTATGTTTTCATCTCACGTAATGCAAGCATCCCTCATACAAACGAAGACGTGCTAAGTCTCTCCCTGAAGTAGCAGCAGAGTCCCACACCTTACTGCACCCATCGTTGGGTGACCACGTCATGCAGAATGGAGCTGAAGTTTCTCCATCTCAGTAAACCGTCGTAGGGAATCCCCGATGAGGCCGGGCGGCGGTGGAGAGGGGAGACAGAGGGGGGGACCAGGGCCTGAGAGAACGGGAGGCACCTGCTTGGACATCACCTGTGCCTTCAGGACCTGCTCCAGTCCGACAGTGCACGTCTCGCTTGCACCCAGTGATGGAACCTGTGCGCCCAGCGTGCCGGTGGGGTGATCAGAAAACACCCAGTTCACGATGGGTGAGGTGGCGTGCACAGTGGCCCGTGGCCCAGTGTTCAGTCTCATCTCTACGTGGGCTTAGAGACTCCGTCTCCGGGGCCCTGTAACCAGCCGGAAGCTGTTTCTCAAAGGAACAGTTACCTACACAACGGCGTGGCTGTGCTCCAGACCCCTAGAGACATATTCTCTGATGCATCTGCAGGGGGGTGACAAAGTCTCCCGTGTCAGAGACACACCAAGCTTCACGGAACACGCTTTATCACGGGGCTGAAGTGGCAGCAGAGCACGAACAGCTGTCTGCTGCAGACCCTTCTTTTGCTGAGAGACCCACCCAAACGGGTAGCCTTTGGGGTCACTCAGCAAACAGGTCAGAGTGACGTGGCCAAGGGAAGTGTTTGTTGCCTTCGAGCTCCAAGAAGGCCCACTTGACTTTGTGTTTCCTTCTTAGTGGAGGAGGTACAAGATGTAGAAACTTACCTTCCGGCACGGTTGGGAGCACTGGACCCCTCGAAATGTTCACTGAGATAAATGGCCCCTGAGGTTCTGTGAGATCGATTTCCACCCTCCGTCACACACAGGTCTTATCAGAGTCTGGGTTGTTTCTCTCCAGCTCAGTCCCTGCTCACAAGTCTGATCAGCATGGTGTCACCACGATGTCATAGGTCACTGCGCTGTCCCTCGCGGCACAGAGACCAGCAGGAGCCCCGTGGCTCAGACTGTGGCCGAGGGATAGAGGGTGACGTTTCCCTGGGTCAGGTCAGCGAAGGTGTGTCACCAGGGCTGCTGGGAGGGCAAACGGCTTCTCGTGGTCATTACCAACAGGTATGGAGGGAAAAGCATCTGCCAGCCCGGTGGCTGCGTACCAGACGCTAGAGGATGCGGAGAGAATACGCACCTGGAATAGCAACCACGCTGGAGTCACCACCCGACTGGGTTTACAATAATCCACCGTTGGTTCCTAAAACCCATCCGTCTTCCGCACAGGCCGAACAGGCAGGTTAAGTGGAAATACGGATGCACGAACTCTGACTTTCAAGTCCTTGGTAGTGGCACCAATCCCTGCAGGCCCGCCAGGGATGCCCCGATGCTTCTGAGGCTGTTCTAGAGTCTTCCACTCGGCCTTTCCCACCTAATAGCCTTTGGGTCATTCCATGCGTCAGAGAAGCGACGTGAGGATTCTGCTGAGTGTCTCTGTCCCAGTGACGGATTCCCGAACTGGGCTACGTGTGGGGTGGGCTCAGAGACGCACCTGGCCCGCTGGGGGGGTGACCTGAGTCAGACCCATTAGTCACCTGACCCCAACAATCCTCCACCCTGGCTGATGCCTCGTAGTAGCGTGTGAGCCCCAGGAAGTGGTGTCATCTCACAACCAGAATCTGATAATCCCCCGCGGTCTCATCGTTCCTCCTCCCCTGGGGCACAGTCACCGGGGAAATGGCCGAGAGGGAGGTTACAGGGCGCGGTTACAGCCGTGTTTTGGGGTCGCCTCGCTGCAGAGTCGCTCTCAGCGACCAAGGGGGGTGGTCACCCCCTCACCCTCCGGGCTCTTCTCCAAATGTCCCCACCTCTCAGCAAAGGGCCCCCTCCTCCGGGCCTCGTGCAGCCTTACGACCCCTGAGGTGCCCCTTATTTGGGGAATCTGAGTCTCTGTGGCTCTCCAGAGATGAACAGGCTGCAGGGACTCTGCTCCTCTCGCTTGAGGGTCTTTGGATATAAATCTCTTTGCACCTTAGAAAAAGAGGCCGCTTGAGTCAGGTATTATAGATGCCCTCGGTACTCATTTCCTGGGGCCACTGGAACAAATGACCACAAAAGAGGGGGCTCACACCACAAACATTTATTCTCTCACAGTCCTGGAGGCCCGAAGTTAGAAATCGAAGCGTCAGCAGGGCCGTGCCCGCTCTGAAGGCTCCAGGGAGGATCCTTCCTGCCTCTTCCAGCCTTTGGCAACCCAGGCGGCCCTTGGCTCCCGGTGGCATCACGCGATCTGTCCCTCTGTCTGCCAGGCCCCCTCCTTCCACGTGCATCTCTGAGTTCTCTCCTGCTCTCACCAGGATGCCAGCCGTTGGCCTCGAGGCTCACACTACTCTCGTGAGAACTCAACCCTTGACCTGCACGGACCCTGATTGCAAATAAGGTCACATCTGCCAGTTCTGGGGGCACGTGAACCGGGGGGACATGGCCTCTCACGGTATTTCTCAGCCCCTAACTCACCTGGCGGTCCCCTTGAAACACGAGCTACCTGGGTCCTCCTCCCACCTCCTGAGATTCTGCTGTATTTTAGTCCTGCTGGGATGGCATCCAGGCATCAGCGCTTTGAAAGCTCCCCAGGTGACTTTTAGTAGCCGTAGCCCAGTGGTCCCCATGGTATGGGACACTCTCCACCCAGTCTAGGTCCCGGGAGAACCCAGGTCTCTGCCTTCCTAAGCTCTGGTTCCCAATCATTGCTGACAGTGACCTGTCTAGTCCACAGGGATTCTGTAAGATCTACAGTCACAACCCTAACTTTTTGCCCTAATGGAACGCAGGATGTTGCATCCACACGGCCAGAGTTCGGTCCTACACACAGTAAGCACTGCTCAGCCCGGCTCTGCTCCGTCCTTTGGGCGTCTATTCTGTGTCGTCCAACAACCTCCAGGCGGTGCCTTTCTGGGAGCCTTTGTCATCTTGCCTCCCACGCGACCTAGGTACAGTAACCTCAGAAAACGCAGCCCCCCCCTTACCCCTCGTGATCCCTCGGCAGAGTATGTCTCAGGGTAGGGTGTAGGCTGGAGGGCAGGACATGCCCCGTCTACATTCTTTCCCCTCCCAATCCACAGCGCCCAGACCTTCCCTCCTCTCTCCCAGCTGTGCCCACGTACGTGAGGGTCCTCCAGCATCGCCCGAGCCACGGCTCCACTTTCCCGCCTCGCCCGGTGTTTACACAACCCCCATCCCACCTTTATGGGCTTCAACTCGAACACACACACACACAAAGCCATGTGACAGGTGTCACTGAGGATAAACTCACCTGCTGCTTTCTAAGTTTTCACTCAGGATAAAAGCAAAGACTGGCGCCCCCAAAACTAAAGCATTGGTAGTAAAGCATTGGTAGTGAAGCACTGGTAGCTTTCCTGGCTAGCTTAATTTAAAAAAGAAAGTCTCCTTTGTTCCATGTTAGTAGATTTTCCAGTTATGCAATAAAGGCTGTGTTTTTCACTTTGTACCTTGGCTTCCTAGAGGAAATAAATCTACATTTCTTTCGACCCTGAATGCTCACAGAACCAGGGATTTTTCCATTGTGGAGTTGCCCCCTGATTGTCTTCCTAAAATAGTGCCTCGCTCACTATTTTAGGGACAAGGGATGGCTCAACATCTGCACGGCCTGATCACTGAGGTTCGGTCCCGTGTCCTCTTGATGCCACGATGGTGAGTTAGCAGTAGGGAGGTGGGGTCACCTTGCCGGGTGACTGGCAAACGACTGCTAACTATTCCCAACACGCTTCCTAGAATTACCAGTGAATTCTGGTATGTTTAGTATCAGATAATAATATATAAAATTATAACATTTTATAAAATACAATAATCAGAAGCTACTTTTCATGTCACCTCGTGGGCCATAGAAAATCCTGGGATTATACGCTGCTTATGAAACAGACCATCGCAATCCACAGCAAAGTGCCCTGGCTTGCCTACGTTCGTACTTCCCTTCTTGGCAGTGAATCCCTTTCTCTCTCTCTCTCTCTCTCTCTCTCTCTCTCTCTCTCTCCCTCTCTCTCTCTCTCTCCTCTTGCTCGCTCCCCACCTGATGGTTCCACCCTGGTGGTAGTTTTCCTTCGAGTGCTTTGCATGGGGTATTAATATCTTGGTGGTGAGAAGCATATCTGCCTATTCCTGGAAAACTATATATAAAGCAGAGGAAGCTAATCAACGGCCCTGAAAAGGACACAAAACAACTTGCCTTTGAAACAAAGTGTGTTTCCCCAAGGCTATTGAAAGCTTTCCTGCTGCTTCCTCCGGTGCCACAGGGAAGGCAGGGTGACAAGAGGCTCTAGCTCCCTCCTGGAAACAGGGCTCGAACCGCCCTCACTCCTTCTAGCTCAGCTTCCAGCAAAGGCCCCAGCCTCCCGGGGCCTCACTGATAAAACTGGCAGGGGGATCCCTGATCCAGCAGGACTGCAGCCCCAGAGGAAGCCCAGGTTTGGGGTGGGAAGTCAGGGGACTCCTGCTGGATGCTGTATTTGAGGACGTGCTCCCCTCCCGTGGGCCTCGGTCACCCCATAGCTAACGGTAAAGGGTTAGATCTAACGACGTCTCCGTCCGTACCCTTCCAGATCCCACGATCTGACCTGCTGGGGCAATGCCAGCTGCTAACACACATTAGTAGGCCCGGCCTCCGGTCTGGCCATTTAACTCAAATTGGTGACATATGTTTAGTTTTTAAAAAAAGGGGGCTCAGTGATTTGCACACAAATCTATAAGATTTGTACAAACAGGGAGTCTGGGCCAATCCACAAAGTTCCGCTCCCTGCCCTCCCCCAGGGCCCACATCGAAGGAACTGTCTCATTCCACTCCCTACTCCAAGGACCGTCTCAGCTTTCATCCATCCGGGAGCCAGTTCCTGGCGCTACTCACATTATTAGAAACAAGGTCGCCTCTAGGAGGTAAACTACGACAACATAAACACATTAGTAGGCCCGGCCTCCGGTCTGGCCATTTAACTCAAATTGGTGACATATGTTTAGTTTTTAAAAAAAGGGGGCTCAGTGATTTGCACACAAATCTATAAGATTTGTACAAACAGGGAGTCTGGGCCAATCCACAAAGTTCCGCTCCCTGCCCTCCCCCAGGGCCCACATCGAAGGAACTGTCTCATTCCACTCCCTACTCCAAGGACCGTCTCAGCTTTCATCCATCCGGGAGCCAGTTCCTGGCGCTACTCACATTATTAGAAACAAGGTCGCCTCTAGGAGGTAAACTACGACATAAACGTGCATGACCCGCAGCGGAGACCAGGGGTCAGGGAAATGCCATTCCCCACCCCGCCTCCCTGCCCAGAGGGGAGGAAGACGCCTTTCTCAGCCTCCCTGAAGTTGGTGAACAGGGTGCAGCGTCCCAAGGCTCCTCCCATCCGCGCAGCTGGCTGCAGAGTTGAGGCTGGAATCGCTGTTTTCTCCCCGCCCCAATCTGAGAAGGGCTCTAAGAGAGATGCCTGACCACCTGGGACTACGGTGTGAGCCGGAAACACACCTGATATGCTGGGCCCTGGGACCTCAGGGTTGGTGACTGTAGCAGAGGCCCTGGTACTTGGCAGGCTGGTCATAAAAGCACAGAGAAGGAGTCTCCCAAAGACGGAGTCAGCCACTGCCCGCCAAGCTCTGGCCCCCACTGGCAAAGTCTTTCGGGAGATAGAAACTGATAAGGTTAATAACAACTTGTTCAATTACCTGAAACCATTAAGTTACCCGTTCACGTAGCACCTCTTGATCTTACTCACTACTCACCAGGGAACCTTTGATTATGCTCCGGCGTCCACTGTAGGCTTGACGGCAGGGAGAAGATGTCAGAGCAGGAAGATTTGGAGTTAAAGCATTCCCGTGACGGTGCTTCCTTAGGCGGAGCGCGTTATGGTGTCGGCACAGGTACAGCCGCGGCAGGGAATGTTCCCACCCGGAGGCCAGGCTGGGCGCCCACCTTGGCCAGCCATGCTCTGGACCACGGGGTTCCCAAGCCACATCTAGCTGTTGATTCATTAGTTCACTTATCCATTCGTTCATTCAACACACAGTTATGGAGCACCTCGTGTGCACCTATGACCGGCACTGGGGAAGCAGCAGTGAAGAAGCAAACTCCCTGTTCTCATGAATATTTCATTCTGGAGGGTGGAAGGCAGCTGATAAATAAGAAAATAGGTAAATCGATAACGTATCAGATGGAGATAAGTCCTCAGCAGAAAAATAATGTACGGAAAGGGGATAAGGAGTGTGAAATGGGGCGAGGCAGGGAGTCACTATTTTCTAAGCCTCACGGGAAAGGCTCCTCTGGTGAGAAGACATTTGGGCAGGTTCCTGAAGAAACGAAGGAGGCGGCTGTGCAGATATTGCCCAGAACAGGGGAGAGTGTGGTCCAGTGGCAGGAAAAATGGTGGCAAAGATCCTGAATCGGGGAGACTGTTTGGTCAAGAAGGCGCAGGCAGCCAGGGAGCAGTGGGGGTGAACGGAGGAGACGATAATGTGAACTGAGATCTGGGGAGACGGGGCCTGGTGGGGACACTGGGCTGAGTGGGACGGGACGTCATTTAAGGTTTGGAGCATTGTAAAGCAACTATGCTCCAATAAAAATTAATTTTTAAAAAAACACAAATTGTTAATGATTGTAATCGGTAGATGGCAAAATTTTCAGCTGCTTTTAATTTTTTGTAGATCTGTATTTTTCTTTTTTCTGAAATAACCATGAATTACTGGAGTAATGAAAAAAATGAAGACAGAAAAATTTACAGATAATGTTACCAGGGGAAACATTGATAGATAAGTCCTAACATCAAAAATTAAAACTCTCCCACACTACTGTATATAAAATAGGTAACTAATAAGGGCCTACTGTAGAGCACAGGGAAATCTACTCAATACTCTCTAATGGCCTATATGAGAAAAGAATCTAAAAAAGAGTAGATATATGTATATGTATAACGGATTCACTTTACTGTACAGCAGAAACTAACACAACACTGTAAATCAACTCGACTCCAATAAAAATTTGTTTAAAAGGTTGGAGCGGAGGAGTGGCGTGATCTGACTTAGATTTTAGGGTTTCTTCATGGCCACCTATGAGAAGCACCCGGAGAGATTTTTAAATCTTGATACCCAGGCCACCGTCCAAACCGTTTAGGTCAGAAGCCTTGGGGGCAGGACGAGCCACAGGTAAAGTTTTAAGCTCCCATGATCCCCACATGCAGCCAGGGCTTCTCAGCACAGTGTCGGAGGATGGTGACACGGTGACACCTGCAAGACAGACACGGGTGCCGATGAGTCGGGGTGGAATTCAACGTCACTGCCACGGACACTTCAGCTTCTTAGTATGAACAAACAATCTAGAAGATGGAAAACAGAGCCTCCCAGCCGTGTTGTGAAAGCAGGGGCTCAGTTGTCAGCACACCACAGCTGGGTCCCTCACTGACCCACACAGGACCCGTTTAGTCGTGAGTCACCGGGAGGCCACAGGCCCTCGGAAGGACGTGTCCACAGGCAGCAGGAGGGCAGGTGGCAGGGGGTCCAGTATGGGGGCCCCCTGAGGACAGGCCCCGTCCATCGCAGGGGGCGGCACATCTCGAGTTGCGTGGGGTGAAAGGAGAGGAACGCATGGGAATCTAGGCCCCGCCAGCAACTCCATTCTGGGCTCGGGAGCAGGTGCAGGGGGCCTGGCAAAAGGCGAGGCCGGCCATTGTCTGCCTGTGTATTGATTTTGGTTGTTTGGAGAGAAAAAAAAATTCATGGTGTGCTAACCTTTTTCAGAGCTGGAAACCTCGAGGAGCACCCTGCATGGCCTTCCCACACCATTCGTGCCCATCCGCCCGCCCCTCTGTGCTCTTGCCTGTTCCCTCCTCTTCGCTCCCTCCTTCCTTTCCCCGCCCCCTCCTCCTTCATCCTGCCCCGCCCCAGCCCCCACCGCCCCCTGGGATGTGAGGCAGGGGTGCTGGTCAGCTGTGGGGTCCAGGTGGGAAGGGAAACCTCCCAACTCCTCTTCCTCCACCTCAGACCTGTGTTCAGATCCATCTGCAATAGGCTACGTAATTTCACCCCATTTATCGTGCATCCTTGGACGTGAGCCTCCTTAAACTGAACTTGTGAACCTATTTTTTAAATTATAAAGTGAAATGTGTCTTGAGTGACTGAAGGGAATCGGGGAACCTGGTAACCATGTGCATTTCTGTCACAAGAGGTAAATGCTAATCCACTGGGCTGGCCCGGGGTGAGCTAGGACACCCCTCATTGTCGGAGTAAACAGATCAGACTGGTAGATATCTACTAAGACCCGCTCGCTCATAAGCCAAGTGTCGGGGTCTTCAGAGTTTCTGCCTCGGGCTGGCCTGGACTTGATGTCCCTGAGGAACTTCTCAGCAGGAGAGCTTGAGACAGAAGGGGAAACTGGTGCCTCCTCAGGGCCACGACCCCCCCAGGGCCGCAGTCCACCTGCCTGACCCTCCATCACCCAGGCCCACACCGGTCAGGTCTCCTCCCTGTGGGAGGAGTGGCCGCAGCAGCTTCTGGACTCCGTGTGGCCTCACAGACTATAGTTCTGACAGGGTGGGTGCCAGCTGGCGCAGGTGGGACGGGTCTGCCCCCTCTGCTCCAGGGGGAGCTTCTCCCCTGCCCACAGCATTCTGCAAACCAGCCCATCCTGTGATTGTCATGCCAGCTGGGACACCATCGTGCCTGCCCTCAAAGGCAAAAAGTGACCCCACACAGATGGGCCTTTAAGAATATGAGTGACGGGCTTCCCTGGTGGCGCAGTGGTTGAGAGTCCGCCTGCCAATGCAGGGGACACGGGTTCGTGCCCCGGTCCGGGAAAATCCCACAGGCCGCGGAGCAGCTGGGCCCGTGAGCCGTGGCCGCTGGGCCTGCGCGTCCGGAGCCTGTGCTCCGCAACGGGAGAGGCCACAGCAGCGAGAGGCCCGCGTACCGCAAAAAAAAAAAAAAAAAAGAATACGAGTGATTTTTACTGGACCTTGTCTGCAAATATAGTCACCAGAAGAATTCCATGCTCCAGGGTGCTGACTTAAGTCTTCAGATCACAGCCCTCCCACTACATGTCAGCCTTTTCCCGGAACACCTCTGAAATGAGAGGAGTTCAGCGCTGCACAGTAAGTTTTTATGAATTCAGCTATTTTGAAATGGTAATGAGAAGGGGTCTTTGAGAAATACAGCCTGGTAGAAATTTCCACGCAGCATCCTGCTTGAGTTTGGTCTTTAAATCTTTTGAGAGATTTTTAAAAGAACCAGTCCCATCCTTTCCACCTTGGGCGTAGGGCAGGCTGTGTGGTTGTGGCTTCTCTGGCTTTGAGATGGGAAGTATCTCTCCATCTACAAGAGGGTCTAGGTATGCTCGTCCCTGCCTACTGCTTTCTGCAGATTCCCGTTGGCACCAGGCCTGGCCTGGCTGGGATGGGACAGAGGTAAGCCTGGTGCCCACCCCAGATGTTTCTTACCGGACCAGCCCCCAGAGCACACTCTTGCCCCCGTTGTCATCTCTGGGGCGGAGAAGAGCCGGCCGCCGTCCTCCCCAGAGCCCTCTTCTCAGAAACAGCTAAGGTGTGTTCCAGCCGCAGACCACGCCGAGTGATGTGGAATTCGGGGTTAATTACAGGGAGGGGCCCTTCCTGCGTCGTGAGAGCTGGGTGAGCCCCCTTTGGGTTGGTACTCGGCCAGAGGTCTGTAGGGTCGGCCCCCAGGAAGGGAAGGGAGCCGTGCCAGGGAGACAGACAGGAACAGCATCACGGCCTCTCCGGCCGTGACCACCTGGGTGACCGGCAGGCGACCTGACTACAAGGAGGAGACGCCTGGGAACCGGAGCCCAGGTCTGACAGCTGCCCCTCCCACAAGGCAGCCAGCAGGTGACGGCTTCGGGCTTGACCTGCAGCAGACCGGCCCTGCTCCAATCGGTGAGTGTAAAAGCAGCCACCACTTGACTCCTCCTTCCAAGTCACACAGGGATTTCTCCTGCAGTGAAACACACGTACGGGTCCGTCACCCAGCACCCCAGAGACCTAGTCTGTCCACAGTTCATACCCCACAGACAGAGCCTAAAAGGACGCCCTGATCGAAGGAGGGCTGATGCCAGCCTTGGGTTAAGGTCCAAGTCTGGGCACCACAGCCTGTTTTGAAAGACTTCTTTAACACTCTCTACGATGTCCTATTTCACACCTATTTTCATGAAATTTTTCAGAAACACGCGTACGTGAATAAAATAACCCTTATTTCTTGCCCAGTCAGCAAATCTTGCCCCAAAACACGCTTACGATATTGACAAACTGCAATTGACATCTTGTCGCTGATCTAGCAAACTGTGGACAGGCTTTCAAAGCAAAGGGGCTTTTACTCTTCCAAAGTGTGGCTTTAAGTTTTTAAACTAATGTCACTTCTGACAGGTCCAGCCTCGGCGAGTTCATCCGCAGCATCAGAATGGTGGTCCATCCCACTCTGTACTAACGAGGGCTGCCTCGTGCCCAGATCAAAGGCAGTGCACACCAGGTTTTTCTCCTAAAAGAAACAAGGCATCTCATGTGTTCCTGAAAGACTCTGCTTAATGAAACCTGGCAAGGCTTTCTTCTGTGCACACGTGTGACACACACACACTGATGAATAAAACCTGTCCAGACTGGTGAAAACTTTCTGATCTGTTATGAATAACAAACGGACCCAGAATTCAATAGATCCCCTGAGAGTGTGGTGATGATTATTTCCATTAGTCAATTGAAGTGTCCAGGCCATCCTGACTGATGGAACTGCAGCTTCATCATGAGAGAGGAGGGGAAATCCAGGAAACGCGTCATCCCAGGAAATGCCTGCAAGATTCCATGTCTGACTGGGCTTTCTTACGAGTTCAATATTCACCAGGACAATTTTACTGTCATCGTTTAAAATTTCAATAGAATATATTGGTCCATTTTCCTCCTTAGCGCTCTATAGCACTGGCCTAGCACAAGCTAAGTAAAAAATAATAATAAAGTAATTAATTTTTTCATTGTTGATTCCATATCTTAAAGGCTTCAAATTCACATTCTGTATGCCACAATTTTTTTCCAATACCATAAAAACAGATGCTAGGTATAAATTATTGGCTGGCTCTCTAGCAACTTAAGAATATATCTCACGAGATTATTTTAAATAAATTCCTACTTTGAATTCGTCTTCTTAACCATTGCCTTTTTGAAGAGGGATTTCCTGCCAGAGGATATTCTGGTAAATTGAGGAAATCCATTGATTTATGAATTCAATAAATTTCTAACACCTCCTATATTATGGACTCTGTGCTAGGCCCTGAAAAAAAATAAAATAAAATCTAGCCTCTAGCCTAAAAATAATATGGTCTAATAGTTGATGTAGAGAAATAAGCCAGAAATTACAAGACAGTGGGATAAGTTGCTGTGAGAAATGTTTTGAGTAGAGGACAGACTACAATGGACAAGGTCCACCATGGCGGGAAGGAGGATTCTATTTCTGCCCTTGTTTAGAACTGCCAGGTCAAGGTTAGGATAAAAGGCAGCCTGACCTCTGGTCGCTTTTATCATCGTGCTGCAGACCATGCGTCCCATACTGCTCCCACCTCTCCCAGGCCATCCCCTCCTCGGTGGCCCCTGACTGGAGGGGGCCAGGTGAGTTGCCCCACCGGGCAGGGAGAAGAACACGGGCAAACCTGAGCCACAGGGGGTCAGAGACCACCCCCGGGAAGAGCTAAGGAGGACCCCAGGGCAGCTGAGTTTCTGGTTCAGAGCCATCGCAATGGGGCCACAATTTGGGCATGAATCTTAATGTGAGGTTGTCTGCAGCCAGGCTGGTGGGTCACGGTGCTTGGCTGCACAGGTAACAAGACGGGGGTCTCCACATGGCTCAGAAGGGTCCAGAGAGGCAACCTCTATCCTGTGGTGGGTGAGGCCTCAGTAAGGACTCTGTCGAAGACCGAGGTCTGTGTTACCAGGAGGTGGGTGGGGGAGGGGTCTCTGGGCAGAAGGAGAAGGTTGAGCTAAGCATGGAGCAGCCTGGAACACCAGGGGACACCTGCCGGCATAGATGGAGCTTGCGGTGGGGACGATGAGGGTCTGGGAGACAAAGAGCTTGGTACTGTCCCAGTGGATTAGGATGAAAATTTGGACTGTCCCTTGCGCTCCTCTGTCCTCCTGGACACCTCTTCAGATTTCATGTTAAGTCTCAGCACATCAGAAAGCATTTTGGGTGAAGACAGTCAAAAGCTACAAACTCCCAGTTATAAAATAAGTAAGTCCTGGCAATGGAATGTACAGCAAGGTGACTGTAGTGGATAATAGTTACTGTATATTTGAAAGTTGCCAAAAGAGTAGGTAGGTCTTCAAAGTTCTCATCACAAGAAAAAAAAATTGTAATTATGTGAGGGGATGAATGTTAACTAGACTTATAGTGTTGATCATTTTGCGATAGATACCAATATGGAATCATTATGTTGTACACCAGAAACAAGTATAATGTTATATGTCAATTATATCTCAATTTTTAAAATGAATTGCCATGGTCCAAAAAAAAAAAAAAAAGCTTTAAACAGTTTTTCTAATAAATCAGCACCAGGGAGTTCCCTGGCGGTCCAGTGGTTAGGACTCCAAGCTCTCACTGCCGAGGACCCGGTTTAATCCCTGGTCGGGGAACTAAGATCCCACGAGCCAGGCAGCACGGCCAAAAAGATAAATAAATAAATCAGCACCACCGGAGGGCGTTAAGCAGGGAAGAGCTGTCGGGTTGCATTCTAGACTCCTAGCTCTGGCTGAACCTGCCGATTCAAAGCTCTTGGAGTAACGAGAAGCCATAGGATTCGGTATCTGATAGACGGGACCACGAGGGAGGGGGGCCCTAGTTTGGGCCTGGTTTCCATCAGGAACGATGATGGCACAGTTCACAGGGAGAGGACCATGACTCTGAGGCCAGGGGATGGGACGAACGGGGGCAGGCGGAGTCTGAGATGCCCCAGCACGTTCTGCTGGAATCGTCTGTGGAGGTGCTCAGGCAACTGTGAGGGGCCGTCCACATTCCAGCAAAGGGGAAGGAGGACCGCATCGTGTGACCAGAGACCAGGACAGAGGACAGACTCCGGGAAGCCCTGACGTCGAGGAGTGACTGCAGAGCCCAACTGCACCCGGGAAGAGAGCAGAGGGAACAGGCAGGAGCTGGCGCTCAGAAGCCGAGGGAGGAGAGAGTTCGCAGGAGCAGACGGCCCCCAGCAGTGCCGTCCCGATGGAAATAAGATGCCAGCTACTAAGGTTCTACTTTGTAGCCACATTAAAAAGAAAATCAAAACAGGTGCAATCAGTGTTAATAATAGTGTGTTTAACCGCACGCAGCCAAAATATTATGATTTCAAAATGTAATCAGTGTAAAAGATATTGAGAGATTCTACGCTCTTCTTCTCAAAACGGATCTCAGAAACCTAGCGTGTATTTTACCCTGCAGCACATCTCCATTCAGATGCTAAATTTTCATCAGAAATGCTTGCTCTGTATTTAGATTTCATAGCATTTACAGTTGAAAAAACTGGGCACGCAGACCCAAGTTGTTGCAGTTATACTGAAAACTTTTTCAGTAACTGCTTTCAAATTTAACTTTTCAATAAAGTTAAATGAACGATGCACCTGCCTGGTGCACTGGCACCGTTCAGGTGTTCAGTAACTGCCTGCCCAGTGGCCACACTTCTGGACAGCGCAGTGGACAGAACAGACAGAGCCTCAGAGGCACGTGATCCAGAGCGGCGAGGAAGCCATGGTTTCAGGGGCTGTTGGTGTCCTAGCAGTGGAGGGTCAAAGGTTGAAGGAAAGCAAGGAAAAGTCAACAGAGCCAACTTCTTGGATATTGACTGTAGGGAAGTAGAGACATTGTATGGTAGCCACAGTGGGTGCAGATATTTTGTTGGTAAGACAGGAGAGCAGTAGGAATATTGACTCAGGGGAAGAACAGTACTGGATGAGATTGCATAGAGGAGAATCACAGGTGCCATCTCGGAGGCTGTTTTCCTCTGAAATCCCTTTTTAAAGCCACGTGTGATCATGAGTGTCATAGCAATAAAGTTTGCTGAGCACCTCCTATGTGTTGGTTGTACTTGCTCCATGCATTGTCACCTGTAATCGACATGTAATTACAGAATCATAGGTTTTGCTCTGAGAAGGAAAGCAGAGGCCTGAACGATCATTCTTCAGTCAAAGCTGGACTGGCCCGTAACCACGATGGGAACTGAATCCCCGGGGCGGATGCTGCCATTTGGGTCTTGGGCTGACACGGAGGCGTCTGCACGCTCTTTTGTGCTGGGGGCCTTGCTTCCTCGGATGTATAACTGATGCAAAGCACCTTCTGACACAGAAGCAGTGTTGGAAGCAACAGGGTGGAGGGCAGTGCGGAGCCTGCCGGCTCAGGGCGGTGAGTCCCGGGGTCACAGACCCTGCCGGAAAACGCTGCCCGCGGTGGCCTGAAGACCACTGCTCCCGGGGGGGCTGAGGATCCACCTGTGAAATCCCCTTATCTGTCCGCCGCAATCGAGTCGTGTGCACAGCCCGGTGGGACACTGATCCCCCAGTGATGGCTGGAAGCCATAAGGAAACCGGTTTATCAGAACCAGCCCTGAGGAGACCACAGCCACTCACACATGCAGAAAACATGTCTGGCCCACTTCAAAGACGCTGTGCATGTCTTCACCACCAAAGGAAAGAATTCCAAAAAGAAAGCCATAAATAAGCCTTCGGGGCAGGGTTGGGGGGAGGAGTTCAGTATTTTGGATGGCTCTGTCTGAAAGGCAAACATTTTCCCCCTTTATTCTTTGGCTGATTTTGAGCCAATAAAGCAACTGACATAATTTTTAAAAACTGAGCACTGAACACAAATGTATTTTTTTTAAAGTTTATCCATCTGGAATGGCAATCCAGATGCATGAGAAAGAAGGCAGTGACGTCACCTGGTCTGCAGAATCCCGCTGTCACCAGCTCCAGAGAGACCCGCGAAGGGCTGGGCCACACAGCAGGTACCAGAGGGAGAACCTCAGGCGAGAAGGTGGGTCCCAGGGCTCACCCCTCAAGGGGTCGTGCTGGCTCATTGGATGGAGAGGGCAGGCGGGGGGTCAGCATCGTCTGGCCAATGCGAAGACCCTGTCAGGACCCCACAAGAACAGCCCTCACTTATACAACACACTTGCCTTGTGCCGACAAGGCTCTGAATGAGTTACATACTGACATATTTAAATCCCTTCCATCTGTCTTCATAACAGCCCTTACGGACGAGGATCCTGAGGCACAGAAAGGTTAAGTCACTTACTCAGAGCCACACAGCTGAGAGGGGCAGAGACAGAATCTGACCAGCGACTTGGGCTCTGAGTGTGCAGGGGACCTGCCAATCCCACGTCTCACCCCGACTCAGCTGTTCTCCGGACTGTTCCTGCATTTAAATCCAGGTGAGAGGGGAGCTGACAGCGAAGGAAAATTCCCCAGATACTCCAGGCTAAAATTCCAACCTACTCACCTGATGGATAAGTAGATACCATTTTAAGGGCTTTTTTTTTTTTTTTTTTTTTTTGCTATTAAGATTTTTCTTTTAACGTGCCATGAGATATATTAATTGGATGTTTTTCAAAGTACTTTTCCAGCTGCATCTCCCAAGGCTTTACTGAATGAAGGCTAGATACTCCCCACCTTACATTTAAATAAAGAGCTTCTTGCTACTGTTCCCAGAGACGGGCCTTCCCAGAAGGACAGAGGGTGGTGCCTACTGGTCTTTAGTCACCTCCACCCAGGTGTGAGGAAATACTGTGGTTTCTTCATTCGTCAGTTTCCTGCGGAATGTTCTGGCTGCTTCCAGGGATCACAATCATCGGTGAGCTCGGCAGGGAGGGCTGAGAGGTGGACGGGGCCTGTGGTTCCCATCAACATGCTCGGACTCCCGGCACCTGGGAGAAACGGCTGACCTGACACAGACAGGCCTCCTTGGCGCCAGCTCCCAGGGTGGGAGGGGCTTCAGTGCGGAGGATAAAAGAAGCTGAACTCCAGGTTCAGAAAACCCAAGAACAAGCTCAAAACTGCCTCTGGAACAGCCAGCTTTCTGGATTCGAGACGGCAAATCCCAGGAAGTACAAGCACCAGAGAGCCTGGAAAGTTCTAGAACTCCACCCAACATCAGAAGATGTGACCCCAGCCTCCCAGCTGAAGCCAATAGTGGCTGTGGAACTGAGCCAGCTAGATTCCCAGTTCCCCAAAAGGAGAGAGAGAGAGACTCCTGGCCCCAGTGGACAGCCTGGGCCACGCTCGCTCGGGCAGGGCCTCCGGCGGCTGCAGAGCCTAAAGGGGCAGAGCAAACTGGCTGCTTCTGGCAGCTCTGTGAGCTGGTCAGCTCCTCGCAGCCAGGACCAGCCTTGGTCATTCTCTCGTCCCTAGAGTTCTGGCCAAGCCTCAGCCACAGGAGGACAGAAACCTTGGAAGTGGCTGAGACGCCCGCATGCATTTGTCTGGGCAACCCAACCGCAGTGGCCAGACAGTCAGAACAAGGCAGGGAAGGGGCGTGATGTTGACTACACCCACGTGCGCCAGGCTTGCTCCACACCTTATCTCATTTAACTCTTAAAACCTGGCAGGACCAGGGTTAAAGGAACTGGAACCCAGGAAGGAGGCAGTCTCCTGCTGTAAAGCTGCCGTCTGAACCCGGTCCAGTGGACTCCAAAGCCTTTTTTCAAAAAACATTGCTATTGCCTGGCAAGCTGCCGCGACAAACTACCATCCCACCAGCCGGATCAATACCCACGTGTCAGTCCCAGTTCCCCTGGCCAGAAGTTGGGGCCTCTGCTGATTCTCTGCTTAGGGTCTCACAGCCCAAAATCCAGGAGTTGGCAGGGCCGCAGCCCCTCCTGGAGGCTCTGGGAAGATTCCAGTTCAAGCCCATCAAGTTCAGGTCCCTGTGGTTACAGGATCAACGTTCCCATTCCCTCGAGGGTTGTTATCCGGGGGCCACTCGGCTCCTTAGAGTGACCTGCGTCTCTGCCTCATTGCCCCGTCCTCTTTAACCAGCATACGGGACCCTTCCCACCATGCGAATCTCTCCGACTCTCCCTCGGCCCTATCTCTCTGACTCCGGCCGGACAAAGTTCTCTGCATTTGAAGGCTTATATGATTCAAACGGGCCCACCCAGACAATTCAGGGTAATCTCCCTTCTGTAGGGTCCATAATCTTAACTACATCTGCAAACGTGGAACATGACGTGGTCCCAGGTCCCAGGAGCTAGGGTGTGAGCACCTCTGGGGTGCCATGCTGTCTGCAGTTCTGCCCAAGGCTAGGGGTGATAGTTACAAACCCAGGACAAGTGTTTAACCACCCAAATCCAGCACCATGTGTGCCAGGAGCCTTGCAGCTCTAAGCTGCTGGGCGTCAGGCTGGGGTCTTGTACCGGCCAAGGCGATGCCCCCCATTCCCTGTTGCCCGCTGGACGGCAGGGGAGCTGTGCAAGCTCTGGTTTTCTTGGTCTCCGAGGGCTGCTGTGAATCCTCAGAACATTCACAAACAGATGTGCAAATATAAATACCAAAACCCATTGCAAAATATTCATTTGTAGGTCAATTTATTCAGTCATTCAATAAACATTTATGGAGAGCTCACTGCAAGCAGGCAATGTGGAAAAGATGTGTAGATCTGTAGCAGCTTTGAATTATTCACAAGGCAGCCCCCTTGATTAACATGGATAACTGAATGGACCACATTTGGGCCTCTCCGGGGCTCAGTCTTCTCGCAGCCCATGTACACTGAAAAGCCCTGGGGGCCGTGGCCGGTCTGGTGGGGAAGTGACCTGTCCCGCCCCACAGGTGGATGGAGGTGGGCGCTGAAAGTGGGGGACCTCCGCAAGCAGGGTGACGGTCTGTGTGTGTGTGGTCACTGTCCATTCGGGCCCCAGAAACATGTCCTTCTGCCTGGGCGCCTGGCATGGACAGGGGGGCAGGGAGACCGTTTGCAGGGCGTGTGCCAGGCTCCTGGGCGAAGCCACAAGGCCATCCTGCTTGGGGACACACATCGTGGACCTCCATTCATAGCTTCCAGCACCTCTGCTTCTGAGGTTCAAAGCCTCAGAGTATCAGCTCATCTCCAAACAGATTGACGTGAAATCTGAAATGATCAGAACCACTTATGGGGCAACTACTCACTTTCCAAAAAGACCCAGAGTCCATCATGTAGCACCTTTAAACTGCAAGTTTTCTCGAAGTGCGGTTCGATTTAGGAACAGATTCCGATTTGTAAAGCTGGAAGGGGCCTTGAAATCCAAACTTTTTATTTTAAAACAAGAAAACGGGGGCCCAAAGAGGCAGAGTGACTAGCCCAGGAGCCCAGCTAGTTGGCAGGCAGGACTGGGGCTCAGAACCCCTGAGCGTTTCCTCTCCCTCTGCATCTACAGCACTGCTTGCAAATTATGTTTATAAATTGATAAGCACGGGACATATTCAATTCCAAATTATCTTCACCATGTACATCACTTGATACAGAAGCACAGGGAGGTGGGGGAGGCTGGCTGAGAGCCAGCAGAGCTGGGGTCCAATCTCAGTTCTACAGGCCACACACACTGTGTGTGACAGCTAATCATGGTGCAGCAGCCAGAGGGATGTGAGCTCCACAGGTGGGTGGACCTTGCTTCCTTCACGTTCCCTTTGAACCATCTATTCCTTCGCCCCCCGACCCCCCGGCCCCAGTGGCTTCCCACCTCGCACACCATGCCTCGGTGGATTGGGGGGATTTCCTCGTGGAAATCCTCGTGGATTTCCTTGTGGATTTCCTCGTGGACCCCATGTTCCTTTACTCAAGCTCTTAATACAGAGCAAATCAAGTCAGCAGTTTTCAGCTCAGACCCTTTCTTTCCTAGTTCTGTTTTGCTCATGACATGAGGCTAACCCCACAAGGCTTTTTGCATCTGGTCATGGATAGTGGAGATGGGAAAGCTTTAAACTTTAGTCAGTTTACACATGAGGGAAATGAAGTCCAGAGAGGTTGTGTCACTTGCCTAGTCAAGCTGGGGAGGGGGGCAGCCGGTCCTGGTTGTTGCACTTTTTACCTGATCCTTAATCCTGAGACACGAGGCAAGGTGAGCAGAGGGCCCCCCCACAGAGCCCGGGGGGCCCAGCTCTGTTTCCTGGCAAACCCTACCCTCACTGATAGAGAAAGCTCTGAGTGGGCCAGACGGCTCCCTACTGGACCCTCACGCTAACCCCAGGAGACAGACAGATATTACCCCCATTTTATAAATGAGAAAACAGGGGCCCTGCAAAGTGACCTAGCAGGCTTGCGCATAATCCACAGGCCCCCACCTCCACCCTGTGGAGCAGCGTCTGAGTTTATACACTGTGCGTAATGAGAGAAGCCGAAAATTCACAGGAGCTGACAATCCAGCGAGAAAAGCTCATCCAAGATGCTCAAAACTAACAGAGGAGGTTAACCAAGTCCTACCTGC